>NC_088792.1:65801286-65921286 GCF_011386835.1 Chrysemys picta bellii | reverse complement strand
CTTGAATGTTTCAGCAGTTTGTTGACATATGGAAAGATGAAAGGTTTCAGAGTAGCAGCCGTGTTAAAGATGAATTAGACAAAAACATTAGTAGCGCGAGTGTTGATTATTTCAAAATTCTCTTAATCGACCCAGCGATGGGGCTGATTTGGAGACCTAAATAAAAGGAATTGATTTTCCTGCCATATTAATTGGTTTCTAAGACTTTGCCACTATAAGACAACTCTTGTGCTGCACCTTTCCCAAGCCCCCTATCTTATATATCATGATGTTGGAATGACAAGGTGGGTGAGGCACAGAGCTCTTTTTGAGGTCTGGAATGGCTTGAACCAATACGGTTAGTTTCCCATGCAAATCCTGTCATCGTGAAATGTGTTCTTAAGTTCTCTAGGGCTAGATCCTGAACTGGTGTAAATCAGCGAAGCTCCATCTAAATCAATTTGAGCTGCAAGCGCTCACACCAGCTGAGGGTGAACTGTAGGGAATACTCCACTGTGAGTTGAAAGAGAGAAGCAATGAAAAAAATAACATACTAAAATTTATATTACATGTTTGTTTCTTCCACACCAAAACTGGGTTTCCTATGTTGCCCTCAGGCCTAAGAAACATTGCTGATTGTTATTGTTTAATAATATATGGCATGTATCCAAGTAAGCATTCAGATGACCTCGACAATCAAATGTGATTCTTGGCTGTAAAGTCTGTTGGAGGATGGCAGTCTGCCAGCCAGTCATCTTTTACAGGTTGCTGTTTCTGACAGACCAGTGTTAGTTATTGTAAATGAGTGACAATCCCTATAACTCACCTTTAAATCTTACCCCACTGGCATCAGAATAGCCTTATGTGTGCACACATACACACACATGCACATAACACACAACCTGCACAGTGCTCATCAGTACATGGGGCTACCTTGTATGTGATTGACGATAATTAGGTTTCAACTGCCTTCTGATGTAGAAATACACAGCATTACAGCATGGCCAGTTTCTGCTCCTGCAATCTTGCTTCTGAAAGGGTATTGATTCACTCTTTCACATTTTTGAAAGGTCATGGCAATAATTCCATCTGAACTGTGCTAAGTGAAAATAGTTTGCAGAAATAATATGGTTGCTGCTTAGCTCCAATGTAATTGAAAGCCACAATAGTTTATTATTTTTTTAGTATATTTTAATTATCTTTGTCTCTTTTGTCTCTTATTGCACAAATTAACTGTTTGTAATGTTGCAAAGCAAGTGACCTTTAATATTATATGACTCTAGACTTTATGCAAAGATATTTGCTTTTTCTATTATGTAAGATGCTGTAGAACTGCTTATCTTCATGCAGTGCTCACATTAAAAATTGAAAGCAAAAGAATAAAAATGGCCTTCCCCCCCTTGTTCTGTCATATATCTGTCCATTTTAATAAGATGAAAATATCTATTGCTATATGGGTATGGTTCTAAATGTGCTTACTTTTTGTAAAATATCATTGTAGTTAAACGAACACCCTCCAGCAGCTTGACTAGGAACATATCATTCCCAACAGTTTTCTTTGAATAACATGCTCCGTAATGCAATGAGTTAAGTTATTAGGATACATGGCTGCTGCAATCCAAGTACCCTAGCAAGATGACAGGAAATTATGGGTGCTATAGCATAAATCACTTGAGTAGCCAGGTTGCAATTAGTGACTTTGTTTTCTATAGCTTCCGCTTGTCTGGTTTACAGTAGTTACATCCAGTACTAAACTCCCTTAGGGGAAAGAGAGGGTTATGAAAGTTTTATGCATAGAACAATCCTGTATATGTTCCCCAGACATTTTGGTCATTCTTAAATGGAATCCAGACATATTTACATCAACAAACCTTTGTACTCAGAGACAATCCTAGAATACCATTCTGTTGGAAGGGACCTCAGGAGGTCATCTAGTCCAAACTGCTGCTCAAAGCAGGACTAATCCCCAGACAGATTTTTGCCTCAGATCCCTAACTGCCCCCCTCAAGGATTTAACTCACAACCCTGCGTTTAGCAGGCCAGTGCTCAAACCACTGAGCTATCCCTCCCACAATGACAATCTGCTATTTACATTGACAGTTTACAATAATAATTTACAATGACCAGCTAAGGATCTGCCCCTTTGACAACAATTTTTTCCCACACATATAGCACAAGGAAATGGACAAGATCCTGAGTGTGGTTTGGCGAACTGTAATCCTCCCCCTCCACAGGGCCTGATCACAGAGCAGCTGTCCCTGGGTAGTATTAGAAGCATACCCAGTGCCTTAAAGGTGTTATTGAGAGGCTCTATGTCAGGGGTCAGCAACGTTCGGCACACGGCGCGCCAGGGTAAGCTCCCTGGCTGGCCGGGCCAATTTTATTTACCTGCTGATGCAGCAGGTTCGGCCAATCGCAGCCCCCACTGGCCGCGGTTCGCCGTCCCGGGCCAATGGGGGCGGCGAGAAGCCGCGACCAGCACATCGCTCACCCGCGCCACTTCTCGCTGCCCCCATTGGCCCAGGACGGCGAACCGTGGCCAGTGGGGGCCGCGATCGGCCGAACCTGCCGCATCAGCAGGTAAATAAAACTGGCCTGGCCCGCCAGGGAACTTATCCTGGCAAGCCGCATGCCGAACGTTGCCAACCCCTGCTCTATGTAGTTCATGAATCCACTGGCCATGTCCGAAGCCCAGAAAACTCTGTCTGTGTTGCTACAGGGAACTACCAATGAACAGAGATCAATAACACATGGGGGAAGAGTTCCATTAGCCTGCCTCCTTCAAGCTGGCTGCCCACTTCACACAGCAGAGTGCCGATGGCTCTGGTTTTTCAGGGCATACGTGCCAATGCATGAGACAGAGGGAGCAGGATTTCTCTCATAATGATCATTAGCATTAATGCAAATTATATATGTACAAATCCAAGTATTAACATAATATGCTCCCAAATGCTTTAATACAGTCCCACAGTATTTCCTATAATTCACTCCACAACTTCTTTGCTAATGTACTATAATGGCCATATTTTGCCACTTAGTACACATCTGCAGCAACTGTATAAATAGCAGGAAGAGATGTGGTAGGCTATCTAACCTTAGTCATACAGCTGAAATGCTACAGACTTAAAATCCATTCCTTCTCCTTAAACACAATGCCTTGTTCTGCTTTTCTATTCATAGTGCTGTAAATTTGTCAGCCTAATGGGACACTTTGTAGATGTTTTCCTTTTTAAGTGATTTAACAGGAGTAGGTATTACATTGATCCAAAATCTAGCTTAGCATTTCATTTTGTGGAGACTGGATTTGTATGTTTAGCCATATAAGAAACTAAGTGGTATTTTGTTCTTTGAGTGGATCAAATTCATTTTGAGTTGAATTCTGCCAACTTGAAACTGCAATCTCCTGTCTAAATTATAGAATACAATCAGCAAACAGCATGGCCATCAAATTCCAAGATTGGTTTGTGTTTTCATTCAATATAAAAATATTTGTTTGTGGAGCTGACTGGGTGCACTGTCATAAATCAAGCTGGATTTCCTTCATGCTTTCTCCTGCCCTGTAGTGGTAGGGGCGTGATATGGTGTGGAAGCAATTCCACCTTGCTTTTGGAAAGAGGGGAATGGGAGTCAACATTAGGGCTGGTGAACTTTGGAACAAAGTATGAACCATTGTGAAATATCCAGCTCTGAGATGTTTAACATTACAGGTTTGGGTAGGTGGCTTACGGCAGGCAAGAAAAATCCATGTTTTGGAAGGTCTTCATCAGAACACAAATGTCAGAAGATAGGTGGGCAGATAGGGAAAGTGGCCAGTCCAAAAGAGTTTTGGAGTCTGGGACACCAGCCCTTGAAGGAAAAGAGAATGTAAAACAGCAAAGCCAACCTTCCATCATTATTTATGCCCCATCTTTGAAACATAGATTTTGCTGGGCTGATAGTGTGATGCAATGAAGTGTATCTCTCATATAAACATCTATTAAACATAGATTAGAGTTCAGGATTGTCACTGTAGCTAGAGCCCAAACTACTTCTGAGTCCCTCAACCCATACTCAACTTTGTCCTTTCTTGCCGATTGAAGAAGAGAGAATTGGTTTTCTCCAAATGAGTCCTGTCCAGTCCTCTGTTGAAGTCTTCTTCATTGGGTGAACATGATCCAGGGCCTCAAGAGTGAAGACTTGTACAAACACTGAGCCTCAGTGCTCTGAAAGGGATGTGAAAAGCCCCATCTGCAGAACAAATACCTTGAAAGTGTGTGGAATCACAGTAGTTACCATAATAAAAATGCTCATTGTTAGCATGCATGCTCATGTTTGCCAACCCGGATGCCATTTCCACATGTTGGCATCACAGTGGTCAAACAATGCACCTTCAACCCTACACATGCATAAGTTCAAACTACCTTTGCTAGGGCTCATATCACAATGACTTCCTGCCCCTTCATGTTAGGTCCACACATTATATTTCCTCTCTGGAGACACTTACAAACAGAAGCTGCATTCATTCTGACAAAAAATAGCAATCTGTGACACTGTTTATAAAGGGAAAAAGTGAACATCAGAAATCCTATCTCTATCATTTGACCTCTGAGATTTATCACTGCTTTGAATTTTCCTAGTATTGACATAAGGCTGTGGAATGAGCTATCTCATGAAATTTTTGCTGCGTATGAACGATCTATAAAATAATAATCACCACAGCAGTTTGGTACAATTGTCTGAGACACTTAACCTATTGTCTAATGCTGTCTTTTAAAACAGTGTTTCCCTTCAGTGTTAATACGAGGGCACCAGTAAAGACAGCAGAAGTTCAGAACATCTTGGCTGTGTACTTGTGAACTTCTGCTGTAGAAAAATGTCAAGGTCAGAGCATGATTGAAGAACCTTCTTCCCCTCTTGAAGTCACTGCTCCTATATGATATTGTTTTCCACTGTAGAAGATTCTCTTAAAAATGAGGTTGAGATCCCTAAAGAAATTGCTTCAATCAGCAACAGTGCTTAATGACTGTTAATGGGAAGTGGAGATAGGATAGTAAGTGTTACTTTGATTAATAAGAGAACTGCAGAGAATTTAAATTGTGCCACTGATGGATTATTTTCTTCAAGCTTGATAAGCGCTTCTCATTTGTTCTTAAATTTGGTCAATACTGTTAAAGACAGCAAAATGAAGTATAATTAATTCTATTACTGCAACTCAGACCCGGTGTTACTGAGAAACAGATTATGACGCAGACAACAATGTTAAGTAACGCTTTTGACAGTTTTATCATTTGAGTACCTGGTAATTCTGAAAAGCAAGAGATACTTTCCTTCTTCAGGTTTAGAAGCGCTTCGGTACTCAACTGTTTTTCTTAACGTGGGGTGATCGGTTAGAACCTGCAGTGGAAATATCATCAATAAAATTGTCAAAGAAAAGAAACATCACCTTGTTCTCAAGTACATAGACTCAACAAAAAACTTCAGGTTATCCCTCACTCAAAACACCGATATACTCTAGGGTCATTTTGAATCTGGCTTCACATTGGCTTCAGTGGGATGACTCACGTGAGTAAGCATTACTCTACAGGAGTAATGCTTGCACAGTCAGACCCTAAGAAAATTGGGGGAAGATTTTTGGTGTTGGATTAGCTCTGTCCAAAGAAAATGCACTTTCTTTTTAATACTATACTTTTTGTGAAGTTCAGTCTTCTATATGCTATTAGGCTCCGGCAAAGTGACAGAAAGGCATTGTAATACCTTTGCAACGGTCTTTTCTATTTCATAGTCAGGTATGTCTCTTACAAGTTCTAAAGTCTAGTTACGTGTATGTCCTTCAGTTTATTATTATTAAATATGTAGATTATAATAGCACCCGGAAGCTCCCATCAGGATAACAGCCCAATTGTGGTAGGTGCTGATAAACGTTATGGCCCTGTCTCAGCAAAGCACTAAAGCATGCGCTTAAATGCTTTCTTGAGTAGAGATGCTTTCCTTAATTGGAGCCTAGGAGCCAGAATTTAAGCTGGTGTATATAAGTGTTGCTCCCTGAAGTCAGTGCAGCTATGCTAATTTATACCAGCTGAACACCCAGCCCTATGGGTTTGTACAGCACCCAGAACCATGGCACATGTGCTGATGTAATAGACATGCCTTGAGGAATAGTCAAATTATGAATTTTCTTTTAGGCTAAACTTATTTGCACTGTTTATTTACTGTAAAGGGAAAATATCAACTTGATTTTGTACAATTTTTTGGCGCATGCCATTTTTTATTAAACTTAATCAGTTATAGGACAACAACAAACCAGTTCTACTGACTGGAAATAAATCCAGGCTGTACGTAAAGAATGCGGAGGCAGCGTTGTGCTTTCAGTAGTGGTAACCGCAATTATCGCTTCATTTAACAGACTCTGCCTATTTCCAGGTCTATACTTCTGCAGTTCTGAATGCAGGAAGTCATTGTGGAAATTATTTGGAATTAAATTGAAATCAATGTGTATTGGCTAATAGTGTTGTTATAAAATCAGTGAAGGTCTATGTGACAATACGCAGAGCTGAAGGGCAGAGGGCAAGGAGCACCCAGATATCCGGTAATGAATTGCAGCTGGTTTAACCATTTCAAGAGTATCCCAATTCTGTAATGTTATGAAACATATCTGGTAAGTGTCACGCAAGGTGTCAATGAAAAGCTCATGACTTACTGGATATTAATTTCATTGTGTAATGTAGGTGCAAGCAATTGATGCAAAGTTATGGACCTAAACTGATATTCTAATTCTTAATATGTGTTTGTGGACCCCAGCCTAGGAAAGGAATATGGTTTCCCCACCTGGGGACTTACTTCCAAAGTACTTTGGAAGACCATGAGAATGTATTTATGTATCCCGTAAACAGACCCATCAAGCTAACAAAGGGGTGGAGACAAACCTCACGCTCTCAGGGCTGGGGAGGAGATTGACATTCATATGTCAATTGCACCAGAGGAGGCAGGTATTAAACTAAAATATTTGCATTTCAGCAGACACAACTCCAGCAGGGAGGGAGCAGCAAGAAAATTCCTTCAAGATGACTACCTCAGAGCTGGAAATAGACTTATCTGGGAGTATCCTTCAGAAGAATCCATTTCAAAGATTCATTGGACTACAAGAGAGGGGCCAAGAAACCCCAAGTTATCTATCTTTCACCTAAGAAGATAAATGTGACTTTGAGGGATAGATCCTGACCCAGAAGTTTGGTCAGCCATCTTGATGGAAATATGTGGTGAGGATTGTAGCTTAAACCAAGTCTAGCAGGTTAAGTTTTAGTTATTAAAAAGTGTTTTATCTACAAGAAAGGGGGATTTCTCTTGTAATCATTTCTGACACTAATCCTTATACTTGTACTCACTTAAAATGTATTGCTGTATAATTAAATAAGCTTGTTTTATTTGTAGCCTAACCCAATTAGGTTAGGTTACAAATTTAAACTGAATTATTTGGTAACTCCAGTTAAAGTAACAAACTGTTGATTACTGACTCTTTAAAGAAGCAAGGAATATTAACATTCCTCTGACTGTTCCAGGACAGGGCTGGAGATTTCAGAACACACATTTTGGGAGAAAATTCAGGCCTGGGGTGAGTGTGGAGTCACCTTACCAATTGTTAACCAAGACTGGTGGAGACCCATGGAACTCTGTGGTATTGCATGCAAGTTCCATGCTCCAAAACATTGGACCAGGGCTGCACAACACATAGACATAGAGTGCATGCTAGCTGCTGACTGTGGGTGTCCCAGGCAGAGATCTACAGTAGCAAGGCATTGTGAGGCACTCGGGGTTACAGGGTAACAGGTGACAACTCTTCACTGGTCTGAATTGCACCCCAGAACATTACAGTCTAATTCTGTTATTAAAAATATAGAGTTTACATATTACAAATGAAGGGTTCATTCTTTCCCTAAGATATTCCATAAACATAATTTCTAAAGTGACTGGAAGCGAAGAGAATGCATCTCAGATCTGAATTTGGGGATAAACTTCTATACTCCAGAGGCCAGTAAAAAGCACAAGAATATTAGGTGGATGATCAATTTCAGAATTCGGAAGCAAAGGGGAAGAACCAATAATAATTCCTTAACCTCTCCAAGTTACCCTACTTACATCCACTGTTTTCATTTTCTGTACAGAAAATAAAACAACTGAAAATGTTGCAATCAATTATTTTATCAGAACCATTTCATTGTGTTTGTTTTAAAGCATGCTTATGAGACATATAATGCTCAGATACCTGATCTATCCAATACTTCTATCCAATATCCTTCAGTGAATGTAGATAAGCATTGATGTCAGACAATCAGCAAGCCCTTCAATTCTGCAAAAAAGGGGTATGCGATATGTTGGAAGAAGTTCAGGCAGTTGTACCAATTTGCTAAAGAAATCTAACACTTGACAGAAGAGCTGGCAATGCTGTCTCTTGGTAACCAATCATAACGCAATTGAGGTGCCAGGCATCCAGTATGAACAAAGGTTCTGGGTGTGTTTTCTGAGAGGGTGAAGAGGGGGGATTACAGCAGCAGCTCGCTGCATCACCTGCTCTTTCTACTACAACCTAATGAATACTTAGGTGAGCCAGAAACCTTTTGAAAAATGGCAGGTGGGAGGTGGCTACAAATATTGACTCTAGAGCATTGAAAACAAAGACAGTTTAAATCTAAACTAGTATCCCAGAAAACTAGCCAAAGATTTGGAGGGCCAATAAACCTCTCTCTTGCTTGTATTTTTCTGTCTGTTATTCCATTTTAGGATGCAGTGTAGCTGTAGCCGGGTCAGTCCCAAGATATTAGAGAGACAAGGTGGGTGAGGTAATACCTTTGGTTGGACCAACTTCTGTTGGGGAGCGAGACAGAGCTCTGTGTGGCTCGAAAGCTTGTCTCTCTCCCCAACAGAAGTTGAGCCAATAAAAGATATTCCCTCACCCACCTTGTCTCTCTCATATTCCCTTTTAGTGTCTGTCAGTTTGATACAAAACCTCACACATGTCCACCTCTGTGTGTTTTTTCCTGTTGCTGCTGTTTTATTATGCAGCTGTAGGAAATTCCGCCGGATAACTTGTTTGCAAAGTTAATTCATCAATGAAGACAAGCAAAACCTATATGCCACTTTACAGCACTATCCTCCAGAATGAAGCACTATATTTGTGAAGCACTGCAGTGCTGGGGATGTACTTTTCACAAGGTACTTGAATAGTATCTGTTTTGTCAAAAGCCAAGGTTTGGCTAATGAAAGAGAACTCTGTGTAGACTGAGAGCTTTGTAATAAGATAGGAATACAATTTGTTACAGTTATGTGGTTACTTGACTATAATCTCTTTCTGAGGTTTATTAAATCATATAAAATTTCAATTTACACTGTAATATTCTATAAAAGATGGAGCACACAAAAGTAATAAGTATGACAACATTTCTTTCATTTATGAATTGTATTGTTGATTGTGTTAAAGCTGCCATTTCCAGCAGCAAGATTATTTATGTTAGAATAGTAATTTTCTATCTCCCAATTTAATTTTGTAAAAGTTAATTACAAATTAGAATAAAATGAATGTGGTTATAAATGCCAATAAAATGCTGATATAGTGCTGTATGTAGTGGGGGATGGGGAAGCACATGTATGCATGAATCACTGTTTATTGTGAATATACTTCCGTTGAAACTCAATGACTGACATTATACCCATATTGTGCATTCCAAGGTGATTGTTCCATCACAGACAGTGAAAGTCACTTGCTGTGAGCCTTGTTCTTCATAACACCACTCAAGATGTGCTTTAGGGGCTTGATCCAAAGTCCACTAAAGTCTTTCCGCTGGTTTCCAGTAGGCTTTGCATCAGGACTTATTCTGTGTTTTATAAACTTCTGACAGCTGAGTCAGTAAAATGAAACCAATGGCACCCTGTTATGCCACTATTTGCTCTATTTGCAAAGGGCAATACACAGCAATACTCAGCTCTCAATTCTGCCATCACCTGCCCACAGCAGTAATGTATTTAGGGCTTTTGGCACCTATGAAATTTGTCCTTTATAGCAGAAGCATTTTTTTTTTTGACAGATCTGGTTTTCAGCCCCTTCCTTCTCTGAATAACTTGGCCATTGCACCAATTGCTGTGCCTCTGATTCATGCAAGTTTGAAATACAACATCCCCATCACATGGAAGGCTGTGGCTGCTCTTTAGCACTAGTACAGTTTGGAGCGTGATCCCGCAAGCACCTAGAACGGTGCTAAACAAGTGGCAGTTCAGGAAAGGAACTAGAGATGGCAGCAGGTCTGTGAAGTAGATTCGAATAAGTCCATGATGGTGGATTTTAAAACTGGGGCAAATCTGAGTGGGATTCTGAAATTAACAGGGAGTGGCTCGAGGTCTTGGAGGATGGTGGCGATGCGCTTGTGTTGTTTTGTGCTTGCGAGAGAGTTTGTGGCAGCATTCTAGCATATATGGCATGGGCTGGAGCCTGGAGGGCTGGCTCTTGAGGAGATCCTAGAAAAGGGGTTGCAAGTGAAACCATGAGGAGATGAAGGCATGAGGGAGGATTTCAACAGCAGTTCTCAGTAGCTGTATGGTCACGCTGTAATAATGAGTAATAGCTGAGGGCTAAAGAAAAGGATAGCAGAGAGGAGCAGAACTCTGCCTCCTCTGCTAAAAGAATAAGGATAGTTCCCCGCCTCTCTCCATGGCCTGGCTAGGCAGCTCCCCTCCACTGGTGACTGATGCGGTGAGAGCTGTTCCTCTTGTTTCATTCTGCTTAAGCACTGGTAATAGGGCAGTTTGTTTGGCGGAAAATATAGCATTTGTGCCAGTGTAATGAGGCACAGAAACAAGCGTCTCCAAAGGGTGCATAGCCCAGAAAAACATCAGGAAAGTCCGACATGGTACAAGACAGGCCTATTGGAAGCAGGGAATAAAGCAGAAGTGAGCAAAAACAAAATTGCAGCCTACTGCACTTAGTCTGACACATAACCTCTTTATTTTTCTGATAGTCTTAGGCCCAAATTCTGCCCGTAGCTGGGCACATGTAGCTCCCACAGCTGTTTTGTGAGACATTCAACCCCTGTAGTACTTTTTAAGTAAGAAGGCCACGGTGAATTAGCTCAGGATTCATCACCTAGCTTCCAAATGGCTTCACATTACATTAGCAATATCTATTCCACACAGATGATCCCTTTTTGTGCAAAGTGAATATAGTATTCACCGTTTTGGAGGAGATTTTGGATTGTTATCATGATTGGCTTGTGAGGTGAAAGACTTTGATATTTAGCTTTTAATAGAGCAAAAGTGACTCTAAATTTGTTAATATTCTTTAGGTTATATAGGACAAATTACAGATAAGTGAATCAGTAATGAAATTTGTAATGAGAATTTCTCAAGTATGAAATGTTGGCGCAAATTAATTGCAGGATTTTACAGCTCTTATAGTTTATATCATAAATGCAAAAATGACTAGGGATTTTTAATTACAGTAGGAACACACTAAATTTTTATGGAATGCCATTTTGTTAAAGAGGTACTTTGAACATTAAGAGCAAATGCCACCAGTAACAGTGAGCCCAGGTAGCTTGTGCAGCATCAAATAAATATGCTTTTGCTATGAAATGGTTCCTTAGATACTGTAACTGACATGGTGACTAATGAGATGGGCTTATTTTCCCAGCTTCAGTTTACTTTGTCTTTGCTATCTGTCTTTCTTTTTCTTAATCACGGTGGACTTGAAAAGGACCAGGACAAGCTGCTTGGAAATACACGTAGAACTTTTCTACTTAACCTTCAAAAATAGACTTTGAAAAGTAAATGGTTGATGTCTTCTGCCGAAATGCATAATTTTGTAGGGGGGCAGGAGAGTATGGCTGGATGCTGCTTCTTATTAAATATTTGATGTGTAGAAAAAAATCTAATGCAGTGGAAATGCAAAGAAATCTCATTACGTGGGTGGAATGCATTGCATACTAAGATATAGATGACTCAGATTCTAAAACCAACAGACAGATTTACACAGAGAGTGTGTCTGCTGGTTAAAATACAAAATCTATGTATTCACTGTCACTCTGCTTATCTAGACATTCCTCAGAGTCAAGAACATGTTTAAAAATCTCACCACATGTTTTGCCACTCTTCCTTGATGACACTAGGGGTGAGATTCCCAAGGGGGACTTAGGTGCTGCAACTCCTAACTTCTGGGTGCTTGCTGCCTAGGAAAATTCACAATCCTGAGGTACATGTCCAGGCTCCCTATACAATGTATGGGGAGAGTTAGGGGCCTAGGAATGGGCTTCACAGAAATCGATATGCTGAGCGGGGAGCTGACTAAACTAGCCAGTAGGAAATGCTGAGGAGAAGGGTGGGTCGTAAGCCCCACCTCCAAGAGGGAGAAAGGCATCTCCCTTCCCTCCGGATTTACAACCACACACCCTTTCCTGGAGTCAGGCACATAAACCAGCACAGCCCTTTTTCAAGAACTGAGGAGGCGGGGAAGCTGCTGCCCTTATAACTTTTAGCACAGTGGTCAGGGCGCTCATCTTGGAAGGGGGAGACACCCCCTTCTGCCTGATGCAGAGCAAAGATTTGAACTTGTGTCTCCCACATCCAAGGAGAGGGCCCTAGGCACTGGGCTTTGGACAGTAAGAAGAGCATGTTTATAATTAGCCAGCACACGTTTCCTGCAGTGAGGTTTTCCAGCATAACTGAGCAGAGCCGGTGTAGAAATCTACAACAGTAGCATGCTGTATAAACAGTGTGGGAGGCAGTGTGGCCTAGTGGCCAGGACCCTAAGTTGGGACTCAGGATACTGGGTTCAATTCTTAGATCTCATTGATTTGGTGGCTGATCTTGGGGTTTCTCCTCCTTTGTAAAGTGGAATATAAGAGCTAGGTATTACTGTGGTTGTGTCATTAGGAAAATGAAGTCCAGAAGGTGGCCAATTTTCATATTCAGCCTCTAAACGAACACTGTGCTCATTCAACAGAGAGTCCTGTGGCACCTTAAAGACTAACAGATGTGTTGGAGCATAAGCTTTCATGGGTGAATGCCCACTTCTTCGGATGCATGTAATAGAAATTTCCAGGGGCAGGTATAAATATGCTGGCAAGAATCAGTCTGGAGATAACGAGATTAGTTCAATCAGGGAGGGTGAGGTCCTCTGCTAGCAGCTGAAGTGTGAACACCAAGGGAGGAGAAACTGCTTCTGTAGTTGGCTAGCCATTCACAGTCTTTGTTTAATCCTGATCTGATGGTGTCAAATTTGCAAATGAACTGAAGCTCAGCAGTTTCTCTTTGGAGTCTGGTCCTGAAGTTTTTTTGCTGTAAGATGGCTACCTTGGACACAAGTCAGATATCAGGAATGGCAATATACAAAAACCTGTAGGAGAACACTTCAACCTCCCTGGCCACACAATAGAAGATGTAAAACTACAGTTTCTCCTCCCTTGGTGTTCACACTTCAACTGCTAGCAGAGGACCTCACCCTCCCTGATTGAACTAACCTCGTTATCTCCAGACTGATTCTTGCCAGCATATTTATACCTGCCCCTGGAAATTCCCATTACATGCATCCGACGAAGTGGGCATTCACCCACGAAAGCTTATGCTCCAATACATCTGTTAGTCTTAAAGGTGCCACAGGACCCTCTGTTGCTTTTTACAGATCCAGACTAACACGGCTACCCCTCTGATACTTGTGCTCATTCAGTTCCCACAGCTTTTTTGAATACAGGTTAATAAATAAATATAATGTAATAAATAATATAACGAAGTGTCATGTAGCAGACCAAGATTTGGGTCTGAGTTTCATGATCATCTGGATCTCTTCTGGAGTGAGCTCCAGACATGTGGAACAGTCACCAAGTTTTACTAGGCAGATAGATTATAGGATTTTTCCTAGCATATCTGGAATAATGTGGGACTAGATTATATCCCTCTATGGAGATCCAGGTCCAGGCAATGTCATAAGGTTTCCCCATGCAGAATTTCCTGTAAATTCAACTTCCATGGGGAAGAAATTAGGGTCTGGCTCACAAATTCTGTGGATCCGCAAGATCCAGGTGGACACCCTGTGTTTCTGCAGATGCCCTGACCTAGCTTCCTGGTAGTGCTGCTTCATCTAGAGTTGCCACAGGGATGTTATTTAAGCCTGAAAGAGAGGCGAAGTGGTGCGTGTTGATTGCATATGGGAAGATAGGTGGTCTGCACCATCATGAGTGTCTCATGAAACATCTCTCCTCTGAATTTATCTTTTAACATGTGACCCAATTATTAAAAAGGCCCAACTACAACTGGGTTATGTTAACCTGGCTGATTAATCAGAAATAAGCACCATAATACTGCTAAGCCAAAAAAAAAAAAAAATAACAGTCTTGAGGTTTACATTTGTATTCCTTTTTGTGTGAGAGGTATATCACAATGGCCTGTTTCTAAGGGTGCTGTTCTATCTTATATGAACCAATGGAAAAAAAAAAAAAGGAGTCTTGGCAAATTACATTAAAATAGCAAGAAGAGCTGGCTGCTCAAATGCACCCTTTAGTTATGTCTAAATAAATGGCATAAACAAACCAACCAATCAACCTTTTTTGGAAAAATTTTAACTTGCTGATGGGATATGGAGCTTTTCACTTGTAGGTCAGCTCCAACCCAGGTCAGTAGTGAACAAAAGTTATAACTATTTTGTAAGCAGGGTCTGAATAAGCTTTCCCCTGACACCTAGTGATGAACTGCGTGGGGGGAAATACTTAAAGATCAGTCTGTATTTGCATAAATATACCTTCTGTGCCTAGGTATCCAGAAGACAGAGGTGCATTGCCAACGTGATCAATTTTGACTGGTGTTGCATTACAAATCACTTCCTGCTGCACGCCGACCCGCTACTTCTGAGCCTCAACGAAGAAAGCCGACCTCGCATGCTGCCATCAAGAAGCCTACTCCCATTGCCAGGCCAGCAGAACGGGATGCTGTGATCGAGAAGGTACCTGCTGCCCCGGGGAACATCACCCAGGTCCTCACCAGCAGGAGGCCCGTCTCATCTTCGCATATTGCCAAGAAGATCTCCATGCTGAGACGAGTCAGTGCTGCCTCACCACCTGTCCAGGATGTCCTCATCTCCAGAAGGATCAGCGCCCCACCGCGCATGGCTGCGTGAGAGCATGTCGCTGGAGGGGCCAGCGCCGCCCCTTGGACCGCCCTGCGAACTCCAACCACCGGAGGAGCCAGCGCCACACCTCAGACCGCCCTGTAAACTCCAGCCACCGGAGGAACCAGCTCCTCCGCCACATCAAAGCACCAGGCCATCATCGCCAGATGGACCATCATGACCCCCTAGTCCATCTTGCAGGACAGTGCCTATGGGAGATCTCACAGTCCAGCAGCAACTGCCCAGGCAGCAGCCACTCATAGAAGGACCAGTGGTGTCCCAGCAACCCCTGAGCCGGACTGCATCTCTCCGACCATCAGCAATGCCACCATCCCACCAGAGATTCCACCCCAGCACCCAACTGAAGGAAATCCTGACCCACGAGAGAGAAGGCAGGCTGACCACGCAGCAGGCTCAAAGCCTGCACGAGACGAGGACCAGCGGCCGATGGTGAGGGCTGCCACGCCGAAGCAGACCACCTGGACCGAGGAGCTACAAGCAGCAGCTTCCTTTGATAACTTTCACGAGAACTGTTTGCGGAAATCGCTTTCAGGAGGAGTTCGAACCAGGAGAATACCCCACCTACCCACAGAACGCCTGCTCCGAACCACAACCCCACTCCCAGGGGAGCCAGAAGTAGAAACGCCAGCCACTGCTACGATCCAGCAGCAGCTTCCAGGATACAAAAACTGTACCAGGCAAACCACTCCAAGGCGATGAGGGAGATCCTAGATTGGCCCTTGTCCTACTGTACGATCCCGTCTGCGCATCTCTATATCTACTTAAATGACGTATTCAACCACATAGCCCAGAACGACGCGCAGAGCCCAGAGTGCCTCCACCCCCTGCCCCGTGTCAACGACGCAGGTGTCCTGGAGACTGACTTTACGCCCAAGGAAGTGATGGCCAGACTCTCAAAAACAAAAAAAACAGCTCCTGGGAAAGATGGCATCCCTACAGCCTCCTGAAAAAGTGAGACCCTGGCTGCCTGGTCTTCGCCACGCTCTTCAACCAGTGCAAGTGGTTCTGCCGGACTCCCAGCTCCTGGAAGAAGGCCATGACGGTGCTAGTGTACAAGAAGGACGAGTGGGACGACCCCAGCAACTGGAGGCCCATCTCCCTCTGCTCCACGATGTACAAGCTGTATGCCAGCTGCCTGGCGTCGAGGATCACGGACGCCATCTTTATACAATATAATAATAATAATAATAACATCATCTTAATAAAATATTGAATGCAAGGGTAATAAAATGTTGCTATCCTTATTTTCTGAGTAAAGGGCAGCAGAATTTTAAATCATAATTTGAGGCCTTCAGTAATTCAGCCAGAGGTTATGGGCCTAGTACAGGAGTGGGTGAGGTTCTGTGGCCTGCAATGTGCAGGAGGTCAGACTAGGTGATCACCACGGTCCCTTCTGGCCTTACTGTCTATGAGTCTAACTGTGCTTAGCACATCCTGATTGAGGGGGTCACCCTCAGCTGAACGGCACTCTCTAAGCAAGGGAATGCCAAATCCTACTGAAAAGAGAGAGAAGATGGAGACAGGGTTCCTTCCTGGTGGTATGGGCTCTGTCTAAGAGATCTAGACTCCATTTTGATCCTCTTTATCTCCACTGTTTAAAGACAGAGCTGATTAGTCTCAAAGGAGAGTCTTTGTTTTGTTAAGTGATCGCTAGAGCTGGAGTCACTGATAACCAGGTCTAGCTGCTGAGCCTTAGACCGGATTTGGGACAGTGTGGCAGTGAAGGAGACTGCACTAGCAGTGAGGTTCCCCACTACCTGCTGAAATCACTGAGAGCTGGGTTAAATGGTGGAACCTCAGAACGTGGCATCACAGAGAGTGGCAGGTGGCACAGAGAAGCAGCAGCAGCACCAGAGTGCACAAGAGTGGCAGACTGAATGATGTTTTCTCAAATTGATGTTTGGTTTCCCTTTCCCTTCTAACAAAAGTTCTCTTATACACAGACTCAGTGCTTGCGAGTGGGGAAGTATGGCCTCTCAGAGGCGCCCAGGGGTGGGGTTAAGTTTTCCCAGATTACTGGTTTGGGGCTTGAGCTGGTTCTGTGTTGTACTGTTAAGAGGAACCCCTAGATATTGAAGGTATCTTGTTGCTGCCGACCTCACCTGGCAGGGGGATTACAATTTAACAGCCAATCATTGCCCGGTCAGAAATGAGTTGCTAGTCTAACAATTTCCTAGTACGTAAAAAACCCACCACCACATTTGGTGACAATAGCCTACATTTTCAAATGTAATGGGTGATGTTGAGTGCCCAACATGATTCATCTAAAATGTGCGTTGAGCACCAACCCTCCGAAAATCAGGCCCTCTTAAAGTGTCTCAAGTTGCGTGCCCTAAATCACTAGTCATGTTTGAAAATCTTGGCCTATCTCAGAAGAGAACCAAGGACTAAATAGCCACTCCAGGTCAAGCATATTGACAGGGCTGGTACTTGTACTGCTACTGCCTTGCTGAACTGTTTGATGGAGAACTCCCTTAATCCAGCTGCTGGCACCTTTCCCAGGCACCAGTGAATTGTTTTTTATAAAGTTTCATAGTCATAAAGATACTCCACAGACTTGCACACAATTTCTCTGCCACTTAAATAAACAGTTTTGCACAACTCGTTTAATCAGGTTTATCTTTCTTTTGCAAGATAAAAGGCGAGATATATCTGTAAACAGTACGAGAGAGCACACTTCACATAAAAAAGAAAGGAAATGCAGTCAAACCCTTATTAGACACATTGAACGGGGCATATTGAATCAATTCAGATGAACTTGGGTTCAAATAATTAATGGGAGTTGTAGTCCAGTGAATGTGTCAGAGGACATGAGCTTGGTTTGGGTAAATGAAGCTTTTCAATAATCAAGCTTTGCTTGTACATATAAACAAAATAATGTATGTACAGAGTCTTTATAAAAAGCTGAAAAGCAGGATTGCTGGTTTTAAAGGCTGCTCAGAGACTCAGTGTTTCAAGAATAGGCTTCAAGCAGTCAGAAGCCAAAGAATAAATTGTCGACAGTGCAGAAACTTCTGAGCTTTTTTATTCATCTATTTGATTGTCTAGATAAAATAAGTGGAATTTTTATGAGCACTCATCTTACACTTAACTTTTCATATTTTGATATTAACAATAGTTTTCTCACCATCTTTTTTTAATGAACTTTAATTGCTTGATTTCATGGTGTACTATGACAACTACAAGCTCTGTAAAAATGGCATTGTGGGCGCTGCACGTTTATTGGCTCTCAATGACTGCCACAGCAAGTGTGCGTAGTTTTCAAATACTATTACATATTTACGAGACATCTGCTGCAAGTTTTGAGAGGTAATTGAAAAGAAGTAGGATTTTCCAAAGAACATGGATGCCCAGCCACTGCTATGATATCAACTCATTGCTGTGCATAACAAGCAATCCAGGGTTAGCAGTGACCATGGGATTTCCATTATTTAGGTTGACAGAGCCCTAATATATCATAGTAAGAAGGAAGGTGAAAACCCCCATGCTGTGTGAACACCCCTTGCCAGCCAACAAATGGAGTTACGGTCATTGCAGCCTACCAGGAGACTACACTCTCTTGGAGAAAGGAAGGTTGTTATGATGGTAAGAGCAGCTGGCATGTGGTGATGAACTGTATCAAGGGAAGGAAATCATTGGTTCCCAGCATGATAGAGGGGGCTTTAATTGTCCGTGTTCTGATGCCTAGGGGAGCACTGCCAGCAAAGCTAGAATACAGGGAAAGGTTGCTGACATTAAAACAATGCACTGCAAATGAAACCTCTACAGAAACAGTTAAATGGCTGCTTTGCCAAGGCCACAGAGTGAAATGTTACTGCGCCATGGGGCGGATTAAAATATGCATTTTTCTCCTAATTGAGCACAGCAGACTCAGCTGGAGGCCCTGTCATGAGAAGAAGAATAATTTGTCACAGCAAGAAATGTATAACTTGACAGAGCATCCATTAGGCAGTACAGTTGAAAAATAAAGTAAAAGTGATGCAGGTTTTCTTCAAGTTCCACACGGTTCTTTCTAGGATACCATAGGCTATAAATAAATAAATGTTGGGAATGGTGATTTGCCAGGGGCCACGCAGATCATCTTATGATCAGTATAACCTGTTTACTGACCTACAAGTATTTCTGTACCGACCAAATCTTCCTGGATCCGTCAGACCCAAAATGCAGCATAACCTCCTGTGTGTATACTGCAGAAGTGAGCGCGTGCGAAGCAGAGATGCTGCTCAGAAGCATTCCACTGAGCTCCACGGCAGTTCTCCTCACTGTCTGTAGAGAGGGGCATTTACGGGCAAGCCGGAGGAAGGCTGTGTGACAGAGGAAAGGGACGCTAGCTTGTTCCTGACAAACAAAAGGTTAACCTCAGCTTCCCCACTTTCACAGATGTTCAGGACTGGGGAGCGGTGGGGAGAATGCCAATGAGAAGTCAAGGCTCCATATACTGAGTCATAAGACTGGGCTGAACCTCAGGCTAGAGGAGTTTTCTATTACCTGTGTTTCCTTAATTTGTTTTGATTTCTGGTTAGAAGTACTAGCCTTTAAGGAATAACCCTTGCTGACTGCATCTGGATATTTTATTTCTGCTGAGTCATTCCACCAGGGTACACTCTGGTCTGTTAGTTCGCTATCTGTGTGGATCCATTAGCTACAAGCCTCATGTGCTATGGTCCATGACTGATCCTTTATATCATAGGCTATAGCAGTGGGCTGTAGCCAGCTGGCTTGCATCTGCCTTCAGGGTTTGGAGATGGAAAGGATTCTGTCCTGCTCTCCCCTTGCAAGCTTTTCACTGATCCTCACACCGAGCTGTGTTACTTAGGTGTGACACAAAAGAGCAGAATCTTACCTGTGGCAACGATCCTACAGCCACTTAGCGAGCCGCCTTATCGCAATCAGAAGGCCTGTTCGTGTGATCAGGCCCCATGTAAGCAAGTTAGCATGTGTGGATATGTGACAACTCAAAACAGGTAACTTTTATTCAGGTGCATACTTTTTATCTTCTTGAAAGGGAAAAGCACTGGCTGACAGGGCAATTCATCATGCATCTGACACACGTACAAGAAGTAACCTGCAGGTGCAGAACCACACAAAATATTTTTCCCCAGATGGAGGCTTCAGTGAATAAGTCCTCTCTGGGGCACAATGCTTTAGAAAGTTTTTGTAGCCTATAAACTAAAATGACTGGCTACAACTGGGAGATGAAGACGTGAAATCGTTGTAAGACTTGGTTTGGAAGAATGGCTGTTGGGCAGCCATTTCAGGTAACTTTTCATTATAGCAGGAGAGGCAGCTGGTTTAAAACATCAGCTTTAAAGCATGGCTGGGAGATGGAACTGGCTAGCTTAGAGGATTGATAAAGGGCTGCAAAGAATTTCATCGCCTAATCACTGCTGTGAATGTGGTCTGATCAATGGCGACCAAAGAGCCTTATCATGAGGCTCCTCTTCTGTAGCCTCTAATGCAGGGATTAGACTCATAGACTTTAAGGTCAGAAGGGACCGTTTTGATCTTCTAGTCTGACCTCCTGCACAACGCAGGCCACAGAATCTCACCCACCCCACTCCTGTAACAAACCCTGACCTATGTCTGAGCTATTGAAGTCCTCAACTTGTGGTTTAAAGATGTCAAGGTGCAGAGAATCCTGGAAGTGACCCATGCCCCACACTGCAGAGGAAGGCAAAAAACTCCAGGGCCTCTGCCAATCTGACCTGCAGGAAAATTCCTTCCCGACCCCAAATATAGCGATCAGCTAAGCCCTGAGCATGTGGGCAAGACTCACCAGCCAGACACCCAGGAAAGAATTCTCTGTAGTAACTCAGATCCCACCCTATCTAGTGTCCCATTACAGGCCATTGGGCATATTTACTGCACCATGACCCCCTTCTGATAACAAAAATTACTACATGACCCCAGGAGGGGGACCAAAGCCTGAGTCCTACCACCCCAGGTGGGGGTGGGGGCAAAGCCCGAGCCACCACCCCAGGCAGTGGGGTCCAAAGCCAAGGGCTGAAGCCCTCAGGCTTCTGCTTCGGCCCCGGGCGGTGGGGCTTGGGCTTCGGCCCTGGGCCCCAGCAAGTCTAACTCTGGCCCTGGGATCGCGACCCACTTTGGGGTCCTGACCCACAGTTTGAGATCCGCTGCACTAATGTGAAAGAGGTTAGTAATCTCAGTCCAATTACTAAAGGAGAGAGGGCCCCCTTGATGGCAATGGCCACTGAAACCAAGGCCTACACAAAGCTATTAGCATTATGTTTACTACAGTAGCACCTAAGCCATGAGCCAGGCCCCTATTGTGCTAGGAGCTATACAGACCCAGGACAAAAAGATAGCCTGACTCAAAGAGCTTACAGAGAATAACTACCACTCCCCGCTAGAGGTGATTTCTCCCACCCACTCTCAAGGCACAATGGTGGGGCACTGAGTCAGCAAGGTCACACTGCCAACCTGCCACTAACACTGTATTTATTCTGTTGAGACCAGTTCAATCTCTGTGGCTTTCAACCTTCCACAAGAATCAGATTCATTTAAAAATCAGGCTAATTATTTTTAGAGCCTTGAGTTCTCTCACCTGAATTTGGCCTGCTAATCTGTCTCTGTCCACACTGCTTCCAGCAGTCCAAAACTTCGCACAGCTTTCAAAGAGCTGCCTCCTAAGCACAAAGAGCTAAACACAAAAACCTGCCACACAAATGGTTCTTTCCTCCCTCCCAAAATCACAGCGTTCTAAATCAACAAACGAAGGCCTTATGAGGTAGCTTTAAGTGCTGATGCTTCACTTCACCACCCTTGTGCCACCCAGCAGCCCCACCCCGAGATGGACACAAAAGGCTAGCAAGCAATGAATGGAACCAGTGCAGAGCTGTGAATCCTGTCCTCCCAGCGATGCATAGCACATTTGTATTTAGCCAGGGTGGTTTGTGAGCTATCCGCAATCCTGGTGCATAAAACGCCTTTTAGATCAGTGCGGTTGGGAGTCAGGGGTCGGGGGGTGTTTAAAAATGAATTTCCATTTTCTGCCATTTCATAGTATGAACCAAAACTCACTAGAGAGATTATTTCGTTGGCAGCTGTGCTCCCCATCGTGATCAGCATCCCTGTGCCAACTGCAGCAATTGCTTACATGGAAAAATCATATCAAGAAAATATTTGATGCATTTTCAGTTTATTTTAATGTGAATTAGCAGCTGGAAACATCTTCGCCACATGACCAACTAGCTTTCTGTGGACCATGGGCAAGTGCTACACACAAAAGCAGAGATCCATGGTGCCAGGTATCAGACCGTTTGGCATCTTGTCTTAGCGGGCAGAGGGGTTTGAGTTGTAACATCAGTATGACTATACTAGCTCTGTAGGAGCCCTGCCTCAACTCAGTGCCGTCTTGGAAAGTGCACACTTAATTTCTGGCATTTCCTAAATGCGAGTGTTTCACTTTGCAAATGCCCTGATGTTTTAACATTGTTTCATGTGTGTAATACATGCATCCACTCCATACAATTATAGAAGTGAAATCCTGGCCCTATTGAGTTTTTGCCATGAACTTTACTGGAATCAGGATTCATCATAGATGGTTATTGTATAGAAAACATGCCCTCGGTTACTAAGCCCCAATGGCTTCTCACTGACAGACAGATGGTCAGACCTCTCACCCATCCATTTACACAAGCACAGGGCAATGACTTCAGGTGGAGAATGAGCAATAGAAGAAGCTAATTTTGGAAAACTTCAAATTCTGCTTTCATATGAATGTCCGCCCCTAGGAATCAAAAGAGAGAAGAGAATACAGCTTTCTAAGCTCTACTGCCTCTAGATACCATTATTTTGCCCAGAGGGCCTGAAAGAGCTTTTTAAGAAAGCAGATCACGGAACCATGTGAAGTAGTAAGATCACAAGATCCATGTGGTTTGTCCCATGGTGACAAAAGGAGCACATACAGGGAGCAGATCTGTTGAGTAATAAGATGGCATAGTCATGTTCCAGTCACATGTTAAAGATATTTAAGTGACTGTTGAAGACCGGCAGTATAGAAGATGATCTAAATCCTTCCAGTCTGAGGAGAAACACGGAAAGGTTGCTCAACTCCCAGCGCTTTCCATCTGTTCTTTATTTCTTTTTTGCAGTGTTAAGCAGTTTCGTTGTTTAAGACCTGTTTGCTCTTATCTCTCCCTGTGTTTGTGTTTAAAATGGGTAGCTCCTAACTCTTTGTGCTACACTTAAATCACACAAAGGAAAGAAGCTGTCCTACTTAGAATAACACAAAAGGATTTTGTAATAGAAGTATTTGAAGAGGGATATGTCAAATTAAGTACAGGCCATTGTTAAGCACTTTTCCTCTGGTTTAATTTCGGTACTGAGTGAAAAGAGTCTAAATTTAGTATGTGCGCAGTGAGTATTTACCTTCACACAGCACATCAGGTCGAACATTTGAAAGAAAGGTTTGCTGTGAGAAAGTGGCCTGAAGTGCTTCTAGCAAAATCAAGGAAGAGTTTTGGTTTTGTAGATTGGAAGAGGCTTTTCAGCAGCAAACAACACAGAACCAGGGTCGGCTCCAGCTTTTTTGCCGCCCCAAGTGGCACTTTGGCGGCAGCTCTACCGTGCCGCTTCATTCTTCGGCAGCTGGTCCTTCCCTCCAAGAAGGACTGAGGGACCTGCCACCAAATTGCCGCCGAAGACCCAGACGTGCCGCCCCTTCCCATTGGCCGCCCCAAGCACCTGCTTCCTGCACTGGTGCCTGGGGCCAGCCCTGCACAGAACTTTGCACCTCCAGGTCATGGGGCTCTATGTGACTTAAGTTAGTAGTGACTGAAAGGCATTCTCTGGTGGTGGTTTGGTGGCCTGTTTGAACTGAGTTGATGGCACTTGTCCCATTCCTGTTGAACCAATGCCTACACAGCTAAAACCATTGCTACTTGACAGAGGGAGAGAAGGAAAAAAACACGGGTCTACTCAGTAGATCATTCATTAGGATTGATGTAACTTTTTAAGGCACTCAGGCTCAGATCCTCAAAGATATTGAGGTGCCTATCCCTCATTTAGGCACCACTGATGCTTTCAAAACTGCAGCTCAGCTGTCACCCCAGGACCTGTGGACAGAGCCACAGGTGGAACAGGCTGGGACTGCCTGACATCACAGCTGGGCGCAGGTCTGTGCGGGTTTTTGGGGAGCAGCAATGGCAGGGCAGGGATCCAGTGAACAGGGGCCCCAATGAAAGCACGAACTGAGCCTGGCTTGGAAACCCACAAATACTTATTTGCTGGAATAGAGACTGGACAGGAGATGGCACCCCAGGCACTAAGCACCCTGTCTCCCAAATGGTCTGCCCCAAGGGCCCACATAAGAACTGCTATTGCTCACTTTTGAACCGTAACTGTTTAAGCCTCTGTACCTAGGGTATCTGCAACCTTTCCCGTTCCCTGCCAGCCCTAGAAACCTTTGCCATAGCCATGTGTCTGAGTGGTTATTGGACCACCTACAAGGCCTCGCTGCTGAAACCTCCAAAACACTGTACCCTGAGCACATTACTGGCACACAGAGGGCTTGGGATGCAGAATGACCCTAATACTTATATACCACTACACTCAATCTGTGACAAATTGGAGGATTGTAGTGAGAGTGAAAGGAAGAGCTGCGCACTGAGAAAAGTCAGGGTCAGATTCTCTTCTCCATCAACTTTACAAGAAGCAGTGTTGGGGTGGAGGGGCGGGGAGACAACCAGCTCCCCGATTCTCTGCTCAGCCCCAGTGCAGGTTAGAACAACCTAGGGGCTGTTGTAGACTGTGCCGGCTGGCAAAGGTCCCCAAGCAACCCTGCACCAGCTGAGGATAGTCAGAGAGAATCAGTCCAGACTCTCATCCCTATTCCTTTCTAGCCCTGATACATTCCCTGCTCTTGGGGCTCTAGCCTGTGGCAGTTGAACCAAAGACATTATCCACTAACTGAAGATGGCCAGAGTGCAGGCACGCTTCCTCCTTATTCCTTGGTGAACCCACTAACAGTAATACCGCATAGCTTTTATATAGTGCGTTTTCACCCAAAGATCTCAAAGCATTTTACAAAGGAGGTTAGTATGATGCCCATCTTATAGACGAGGAAACTGAGGCAAAGGGAAGGACCTGACTTTCTAAAAGTCACCCAGCAAAGCAATGACAGAGCTAAACCCAGGTCTCCTGAGCCCCAGTCCAGTGTCCTGTCCACTATGGACCCAATCTACTACCCCCTCTAGGGTATTCCACAGTCATATCACAACTGAGTGGGCCTTCTTGGGGGAGGAGAGAGGGGAATGTTTGGGCAGGACCATGAGCAAAGTGTGAGGTTAAGTAGGGGAAAGGATTGGAGTGGGTTCTGGTGGGTTATGCTTCTGTAGAACCCAGACTTCCAAGACAAACTGCAGGGATTGCCAATCCCTGCAAATGAACCTTGACAGATAGCTTTTGTGTGACCCACATGAAGCAAACCCTGACCTTCCACCCCATCACCACAATTCCCCAGGCCTATGTCATCCTTAGCTTTGCTGCAGAGAATGCCAACAAAGGTACAAGCTAATAATAGATTTGTGTGTATATATATATATGATATGGAGAACATACATGGGATGGAGACCATCAACTTATATAAGCCACCAAACAGCCTTCCCCCTGTACTAACATTTAAATCACATAGATTTGGGCCATATTCAAGTGGCAGAAGGTTCCATATCCCTTTTTGTATCCCATGAGCCATTCATTTCCCTTCCTGTCCCCCTCCCCATATATTTTTACATTCAGCTGTTGTGCTTGCATTGTGGTTGTACAACACTGGCTATAGTGGTTTTTCAAGAAACTGTAGCACTGTGCACCTGCAATGATGAGGGTAGAATCTGCACTCATGATCAGTTGGTCCTTTAACCAGTGTGGTAAGAATGCAAATGTACATTCTCTTATTGATGAAGGAAAGGGAGGGTTTTATGGCTTGTAGTAACTTGTCCAAGATAATCAATAGTGATTTATATGTTTCTTATTTAATGTTCTTTAATCCTTTGGATAAAATTCAATAGAGACCTGGACATAGTGGGGTATAATCTCATTTTCATGTGGCAAGATAAAAATGGGCTTTTTTATAGGTTGATGAAGCTTAAAGTAATTGAGCCTTTTCCTTGCTAAGCCAAGGGTAGTTAAGAGAGTGGATACATACAATAGCCTGCCCTGTGCAGGGCAGTATGCAGTTGCTGACACAACCCTTGTAATTCATCTCTTCAATATTTCAATGCTCAAAGTATTTAATTGGGAATATTGAATCCTAAATGACTTACCAACTCCTTAAATATCTAAAGGCACACACTGCATTTTGAAAAAGGAGGTTGTAGGCCTGACTGTAGAGTCTGATATCCCACTGATTACAGAAGAAAGGAGATATACATTCCCATACGCAAAAGAGAGAATAAAGTTGGCACTATTGTTTTGACCATGAGAACTTTTTCAGAGCAATTTGTAAAGATTACCATTTACAATCCACACATGAATTATAGCATCCCTCTCTTTCTACATATTGCTACACTGATGACAGCAAACTGTCTTTTGGGACAGGTTTGTGAATGGCAGGCTCTCTCGCTCCAGCCATCAGGGCCGGCTCTGGCTTTTTGGCTGCCCCAAGCCAAAAAAAAAAAAAAAAACCTGCGGCGCGGCCGGAGCGCGGGTGCAGGGAGACCGGCTGGGGGGGGGGTGGAGGAGGAGGGAGCGGGCGGGAGAGAGAGAGAGAAGGGGGCGGCCAGGGCTACAGCAGGGGCGCTGCCACGCGGCCCCTCCTGCTGCGCTGCCACCTGCCGCGAAAGCTCCGCTCTGGTCGGCAGGGAGGGAAGGAAGAGGACTGCCCTGCAGGGCGCTCTGGTTGTCCGCGCCACCGCCCCCTACAGGGCAGCTGGAGCGGAACAAGAACAACAACAACAACAACAAAAGCGGCCGTGCCGCCCTAGGATTGGGCAGAATGCCGCCTCCAACAATCTGCCGCCCCAAGCACCAGCTTTCTCAGCTGGTGCCTGGAGCCGGCCCTGCCAGCCATCCTGGGGTTTTATACTGCCACCCATTACTCTAGTATCTGAACACCTTCCACATAAGATCATTAGCAATAGTGAAGGCCATGGTGGACTTTTTGGAATCCCTGGCACGTGTCTCATGCTGAAGACAATGACAATATTATGTTTTAAGTGTTACCCAAAAACTGTTTTAAACCTATTACAGAAGTAAAACAATGAATTGTATTACCTGACCTCCCAAGCAATGATAGTGCTGGCCTGAATGGAGGTGAGGTAGGAATGATGCAATGAAAGGATGCCCTAAAGAGGGTACTTGAGAGAGCCTCCCACCAGTTATTGTTTTTAGGGCCTGGTACTACACCACTTCATTTGGCCACCAGAGGAGCTTAGTGACTCTGAGGGTCCAGATAACTAATTGAACAGCTGGGTGTGGAAAAGCCCTTCATGGAAGTATTTTTAAGCACTGCTTTTAATTGGGAAATGTGGGTTTTCGTGGTGAATTCTAAACCCTGGTAGACGCTGAATATGGAGAAAGGCCACTCAAGGTTCTTTTGAAATTGAGATCATGGCTGAGCTTGGCTTGTGATGCCTACAAGGCCACCTGCTCTTTGCACAGCCTTAAAACCAGACTCTGTATTGGGCCTAATATTCATATTACCAACATATTACCTGTTTTGGGTTCGTTCTTCATTGAGCCAGAAAACAAACTGCAAGTCTGCATCCTGCACTTCAATTTCTTGATTCCTGCATTCCCTTAGGCCTTATCTCAGGTAATTATTCCAATGGTATGTCTAATGTATCAAACACTGAACCATAAAAGAGCAAAAAACCAGGGAAGGAGATGGGGCCTGTGAGGGGTAGCCATGAAGACAAGGGCAGTGAGGAGAGAACCAGTGTGAGGGCAGAAGCTAAGGAATCCAGAAAGAAGAGTGGGAATCCTTGGGGTGCACAGTGAGAGTGGGAGACCAGGAAGTCCAAGAGTCAAGGATGGGTGAGTTAATAATACCTACATCTTCCATAGTGCTTTCCATCTGCAGATCTCAAAGCACTTTGCAAAGGAGGTAAGTAACATATCCCCATTTTAAAGGCTGGGAAAATGAGGCACAAAGAGGTCATATGACCTGCCTGATATCACCCGGCAGGCCAGCTGCAGAGCCAAGAATAGAACCCACATGTCCAGAGTCCTGTCCACTGGGCCACACTGCCTTCTCTTAGGATGGACCTTTCGGGCAGTGTTGAGAAAAGGTAGCACTTAGGAAGGTAAGGTTTGAAGTTATATAGGAGGAAGGAGCCCACATCCAGATTGCATTTGGCAATATTCTATGTATCATTAAAATCTTTGTAAGGTATAAATTCATAATGGCACTTTATCAACTAAACTTCTTTATTTAATCAGTTGATTTAATTACAAGCTGGTTAATTGAAAAATTCATGGCACAAGTTATGAAGGTCAAAAAAATTCAGAGGTTCAAAGAAAACCAAGGCCGTTGCTTCACTTGAGTTGTGCGTTGAAATGCTGAGTTACAGAAGTCTGCTCTGATTCAAACCGGCACACTGGTCTGGTCACGAAACAGAATTACAAAACAAGGAAACTTTCCCTTCACAAAGGTGTAAAGTTGTCTACTGCCAGACCTGGTTAATTTGCAATTGATTTACCTATATGTTGTGGTTATCGAAAGAGCCATGAATGCATGTGTCCCTGCACTGTCAACCTTTTTATTCTTCTACAAGAGAATTTTATACTTGTACAAGGTGCCAGACTGATAACCCTGGAGACTATGGTCCCCCATGCACTGGGGAGACCCAGCAAGGGCAATGAGTGTGCCAGCTTCCCACTCAGTAGCTAAATTCTAACCTAGTGGGACCATTCTGGGAGACTAGAGAGGTCAGCCAACAAGCCCATTCAGTCCTTGGTTGCTTCACTAAGCATGCAAACAATGAATCCAATTCTTGGCAAATGTGAGGTGGCCCACGTCCACTAAGTGCTTCACTGAAATCAGTATCCCAATTAATGTGGGGCATCAAATAAAAGTATGCTGCATTTGTCTGACTGTGCTTCCACATTGCGCTTGTGCAGAAGGACCTCAAGGATATGGAATGTCATAGACAAGTATAGCTTATCTTGTCTCTAGTAATTGCAGCCTGCAAAGGATAAAGGGTAGGATTCTTAAAAGCCCCTAAGTGATTCAGGAATAAAAATCCAATTGAAAATCAGATGTGTGCTCCAAAGTTACGTAGGGGCATTTGAAAACCCCACTCATAAGCCCTACTGCTGCTACACAAGCATGAATTCTTCATGGGTTACCACTAGCCAGAAAATATAAATTACCAGCATGGGTCACAATCATGGCCTGATCCTGTATTCCTTGCACACCCAGAACTCCCACTCTTGGTCACTGGGTGAAATTAGCACACACCCAGAAAGCAGGATCCAGCCCTCTTAGAGGATTAGATCATATATATCCCACTAGCCATTCCCCATAGCAGTTAGTGCTTTGTGTTTTGATCCCTTATTCCTGGATTTTACCTTCCTCATCCAACAACAAGGATATTAAGTGCCCATCTCACAGGCTGGAACCAGCCTATTTGATCCATTTATGTGACTTGCATGATGTATTGGATTCTACTGAATCTCAGCTTTCATTTAAAAACAAAACAGTAAATTTCTAGCCTTTCTGGTTTTGAAATTAACCCATCAAGAATAACTTGAGGGAACCGATGCAATGTTGTCTTCCTTTCTGCAGGCAGCCCAAAAAAAAAAGGCTCTTAGAGGTGTGATCCCCATCCCACCTATTAATTTCCTTGGGATGTTAATTCTAAAGCACTGTGATGACACTTCACATATCAACTATTGCATTGCTGATCATTTGAGCAGAAGGTAGGAGCGAAGCCCACAGTGAGAGGGAAGGAAATGCAGCAGACAAAAGAGAGGGTAGATGCAATGACAAGGAAGAGGGAGAGAAAACAAAAGGGGGATAGGGAAGGAAGTGAAACAAAGGGCAAAGATAACAGTGGTCATATATATAGGAGCATATATTCCCCACTGAATGATGTTGAATGCAACAAAAAGGCACCGAATAAATAATCATTATCACCAGCAGTTAATTTATTATATGTTGGTCATATTCTAGCCTTGTTCTCTGTGCAAAGCAACCCTTGACATTACAGGGAGTTTCACTATGTATTGAGGAGATCTGCAGTCCTAAATGTATACCCTGGCCCATTGTCTGACACTGAAAATGGAATTTCTCACTCTACATGAGCTTGGCAGCCAACCTAGGAGGAAGCAGAAAGGAAGAACATGATAAAATCGGAAATTACAGTGAATTCGTTTTTACTTGTTGCTCAGATTTTATTAAATAGACTCATATGAGAACAAAGGCACATCAGAATTCAGAACACATTATTTGAAACTAAAAGGGAGTCTAGGTAATATTGCGCTTGTACGCTCAAAAGCAAAGGAAATCATTGTTTGACAATCTAACATTGTATTTATCATGCCAGGGATGAAAATATGGCTAATATAGGTTTCAAATTTAAAATCAAACTATTCAAGTGCAACTAAGCCAAGGTTTATTTCCACCTTTCCATCTGTTCCCAGTGACATTCCATTGTTGGTTTTTCTTCCTTGTGTGTTTGCATTATCTTAATAAATGATTAGTTGCAAGATATTATTTTCCTTTAAAACATGTGACAGTAAAACAAATTTTTAATAAAGTGTTTTGAAAAAGCAATAGCCTGAAAAAATGCTGGGCAAGAGTTCAAATTGGTAATAACTGAATATGCCTCTAATTATATTGAATTTACAAGTAATAGGATAAAGCAATATTAGAAATTACTTCAGAGTGAAATTCAGTGCCTCAAGGCAGAGAAAGCTCCCCTCAAACTTAGGGAGAATGAATAAAATTGCTGTATCATTATATTCCGTCGCAAATATCTGTCACTCAGAACCTCAAAATGAACTACAAAGGTCGAATCATTTCTGAAAACAGACACTTCAATAAACATTTCACAGGAGCGGAGAAGATTTTCCTCAAAACTAGATTTATTTTGGATTTTGTGCTTAAAGAGAAAATGTAACGTGTGTGAGTAGGTCTGGCGATATATAAAACTACACACAAAATTTCAGAACATATGTAGCTGGCTACTTTCAAAGCAATGCCCACGGATTTAGGTGTCGATCTTGATGAGAATCATCATAGGACTAAATCCCTGAGCCTCATGTTGGCAATTTAAGGCTTAATCTTAATCTTTGTATGACACAATTTGTATCAAATGTATAAATAATTTACTGCACTGGATATGGAAACATTATCAGATTAATTCCTTTAATAACAAAAATCCTTAGATAAATAGGGGCTGGCCAGGAAAGTGACCTTTTATCTTTCTTTGTGTGACCCTGAATTAAATCCAGCCTTGACCAGAATGCCCATAAATCATTCTGATCAGATTGCTGGAAGAATTATCAAATGAAGTGAGTTTAGTGGCCTTGGTTTACTTCCTACAGCAGAAAACATTGGGTGTGTATTATGCAAAGAACACAATAAACTCAGGACTGGGTTTGCAGGTCGAGGTTAACATACCTTTGTGGGAAAGCCTAAATTACGTCTACCAATAATGTTCCTAAATAATACCATACTTCAGGAAAATAAAGGATTTATGGAACTTAAAGGAACTTAAGCTCACAATTTAAGTGAAGAGGAAGGTGTTTGTTTGCAGGTCAATCAGAATGATATTAAATCTAAGAACAATAAACTGGTTTAGAGATTCTTGATGAGTTTAAATATATTTGTAGATTACAGAGAAACAAACAAAAGGATACCTCTACACCTACCAATACCCAGCTGTGTGAAAAAAGCCCCCAAAAGAGAGAAATCATTAAAGTATGAGTATAAGAACCTGAAAATTACATGAGATCAATTATTTAGCCAAAGTAACATTGTCTATAACCTCAGTTTCATGATTCAACATTTCTGATGAGATCACAGCAGTTTAGTACAGGAGAGAAATAAATTCTGAATCTAAAATGAGGAAGTCCATCATGACAAGGAACAGCTGAGAGTTCTGAGTATATAGAAGAATAAAGTCACGTTCATCAGACATAATATTTCCCCTTTTCTTGGTATCTAGGACTATATTTTTACAGTGCTATAGGGAATGGAAAGGATGATGCAGACAATTCATCAGTGTCACTATCTTAATCCTTGGTTGGCATATATGACAAAAAATGGATCAAGAATATCTCGTTTTAAGGTGGACTTTGGGGAGCTTAAGATAAACCCTAACAAACCAAATTAGGCTGAGTCACAGAGATGAAATCCAAATCCTTTTACTGTTTCAGAGGAGTAGCCTTATGCCAATAAGAAAGGAAAAGGAAATGTTTAAAATATCCTGAAAGGAAATACATCTCAAGATCCACATTGTTGTGGTGTTTTGCTTGAGTCTTAGCCATCAGGAAAAATAGGAGGTTATCAGCTTTGATACCATGGAGGCAAACAGATACCACAGTGGTGGGCATGGTACCAGAAACAGAATAGAATAGAACATAGTTGTGGAGGCTCCCACTACAGAGGAGTAGAAAGTGAGAAAAAATAATTATGATCCATGCATGCTGACTTCCCTCTTTCCTCCCAACCCAGATACTTGGAATGTGGAAAACCCACAGGTCATATTCTTCAGCTGGAATAAAGTCCCTTGAACAGTATGTGATCTGGTAATCTATTAACCCTGCCAGCCGAACATATAACAGCTGGAATCACTTGGAAGTTCCTTTTGCATGCCAGAAAAATAAAATGGTGAAACTTTCTAGTGAAATTCTTTTTTGCCCAGCTTGACTTTCCTTTAAGCAGAGTTGCGTTCCAAGTGGAATTACCAAGGGAGCACCTGCAGAGCTGGTAAGCTTTGCAGGAGAAAGTTGCCAGGGCTGGGATCCTGAAGAACTTGTGAGCTCTACAAGCTCCAGGTCCTGGCAGCAATTTCAACTTCCAAAAGTTCCTTCTATCTGGAGTATCTCATTCCCTGAAGAAAATCAAGACTTCCTTTATATTTCAAAGTAGAGTGGAGCTTCACTTATTACTAAGTTCCTTATACATGATGGGATGGGATGGACACCTGATGTATTGGGATTTCACTGAGCCTGCCTGCACCACTAGCCTGGGCTCCCTCTCCCTGTTTTGCTGAATTAGGCTCTCCAGCCTCTGGCAGCGCACGCGCGCGCACACACACACACACACACACACACACACACACACACACACAGGTAGGGACGCACCAGCTGTAGAATCACACAGAGTCTGCAAACAGCTCTCTATGAGAAGCCTTAGCTAGGAAATCGTCCAGCACTGAAGTGCAGCTCCCTTCTGGAACATACACCCAAAATAATATTGTCTTGCGCTGTAGAGAAATCTATACAACATAAGCTCATAAATTCGCCCCCTCCCTCAATGTGGAGGAAGATGTGCACAACTTCTTGCCCCCCTAGTTATAAATTGCACAAACTGGGTTTAATAACAAACAAAAACAAGTTTATTAACTATAAAAGGCAGATTTTAAGGGATAGCAAACAGAACAAGGCAAATTGCTAAGTAAATAAAACAAAACACACATACTAAGCTTAAGATCTTAAAGCGACTGGTTTCAAGAAGTAATTTCTCACCCTAAATGTTGTTTTAGGCAAGTTGCAGAGTTTCTGTAGCTCACAGTTCCAGATATTTCTCTTGGCAGACTAGACTTCTCTGTCTCAGTCTAGACTCAGCCCTTGCCTTTCCCTCAGCTCAGTTCCTTTGTCTCTTCAGGTACTTTCAGCAGTCTTTCTTCTTGGGCAGGAAGGCAATAGAGGAGAGTCTTGTTTGCCTTACGTCCCAGCCTTAAATAAGATTTACATAAGGCGGGAATCTTTTGTTTCCCAGTCTTGACCTCCCCCTCCTTTTAGTGGAAAATCACGAGAAGTCCAAGATGGTGGTTAGTACCAGGTGACAGGACCACCTGACCTAGTAGTGTCACAGCTACATCCCAGGACGCCTCTCAGGAAAGAGAGATTAGTATCTTCAAAGTCTTATTGTTTCTTCGTAATGGCCCTTCAAGGCTGATGGTCTGTTTGGTGGGTGTCTCCCAAATACACACACAATTGTAATTGTTACATAGTCAATATTCCTAATTTTAGATACAGAAAGGATACATGCATAAAAACTGGATAATCACATTCAGTAAATCATAACCTTTCCAATGATACCTTACAAGACCCATCTTGCATAAAATATATCTCAGTTAGGCCATATCCATATCATAAGCATATTTCCATAAAGAATATGGGGTGTAACGTCACACATGAGTTCCATAAATTTCAGAGCTACCACTACCATTCCTCCCCCTCAAAGAAAAACCAAAAGCAAACCCAAAAGAAATTTCTTGTAGCTATGTCTACTGTACTTGCCTTTGGAGAGTGATTGCTCTTTGTGTTAACTCCTCAGGGAAGGGTCTTTAAAGATAAGCCTCTTTAGGAGGGGACATTGGTTGAAATCTATCTGAATCTTGTCTGCATTTAAAAAAAGAAAAAAAGGCTGTCCAGTATTAGTTTCTTTCCCCAGATCCCTATTAGACAGACATCTGCAGGGCCTTTTCTTCCAGGGCTATGAATTTCCTCTTGCATGGCAGTGCTGAGGCTCTTGGGAGTATGTCTGGGTTCAGTTCTCCCTAGTTGCTCACCCCATCCCTGGATGCCCTTGATTTTATCATTACCTTGTAAGGATAGAGCTTTTCTTTGTCTGCTTCCTTTGCCATCAGAATCTTCCCAACTCCCTTTAGCACTAGGTACAGCAGGTACAGTGCCCTACACACACACACATACACACAGGTCCAAACACTAACAGATTCTTGCACTTACCAGACAAAATGCAGGCACAATGCCTCCTACATTTTGGTGGAGAGTTCTACTATGATATGGACTAAGAGCACATGCTTATCACTGAGTATTTGTCCTTTCATTCCTATGACACAAAGTGCAGTACAATTCAGAGTGTGTATATTATCCCAATGTTTAGCCTGTGTAGTTATAATAAAGCATTATGTTATATACGCCAAAATTAGTGACCTGTTTTCTGGTAGCTGTTTGAAAACAATCATAAATGATGTGATGAAATACACCTCTGCAATAAGGAGAGGAGACAAATGAAACAGACCAGGGTATGTTTGTCCAGGTATAACTCCATAGATTTCAAAAGGAACTACATCAGAAATTTACTTAGCCCACTATCTTCATAGTGGCATTTGCCACTGCCCCAACAACATAGCCCATAGTAAGTGCCGCCCCAGGAGAATTCCAGGGGAGGAACTGCAGTTCGTTAAGCTTGCTCTATCGTCTTTCGTCTTCCAACTCTTTTCCCGTTTCCTAGCAGCACACAAAAACCATCCTAAACAGCATCCATTACAAATGTTGATGTGCTATCCTGCGTATTGTCCTTGGGGCTATTGCTTTGTCATTTGATATAAATTAGGAAACATTCTGAAATGTTTATCTGCACCCAAATAATGATGTTATTGTAATTTTTCCCACCATTATCGTTGTTGTATACATTGTTTCTATTTAAAATCTGTTCAATGGAGGTATATTTAGTGTTCACAGTGATATATCAGAAAGACGGAAAAAGGTGAACTCTTGATATATTGCAAGTCTTTCATGCCATGAAATAACTATTGCCTATTATTTTACTCCTGACATTTTTATTTTGAGGGGAATTTCACTTGATTTGTGTTGCTGACACCTCTGATATGTTGTTTCCAGTGACCTTACATCCAAAACCAGTAGTATAAGACATTTGATGGCCCAGAAAAAAAACATTAAAATTATAAGAGGGTTTATTTTCCTGGTCATAAATTAAGTTTAAATAACTCTGAATTTATTTTAAACTCTTCAGTACTTTTTACTGTCACGCCATTAATGTATTCATTACTGGCAGCTTATCAGGTTTTCTTGGTAAAGTAGTTTCCTTAGGTGCCTATGTACAGTCTTGTCTTTCTAGCTTAGCACTCAGCCAGAGTTTAGTAGCAAGAGCTCATTTGCACAAAGGAAAAGAGATTAGTAGCAAATTGAAAGGAACCTTCGGGGGAAGAATATTTGCTTTCACCTAAAGAAAATTAAACAAAAAGGTATTTGGGGGAGGAGTTGCCATCATTCATAGTAAGATTCAAATTCATAACTGTGATGTTTTGGGGATCACCCAGACCAGAAAAGGGTCCTGTCACCACCTGCCCTGTAACTTTGGGTGCCTGGCTGCTATGATTCAGTAGCCAGCCCACAAGCATAAAAGATCTGAACCTCAACAACCCTTTCTGGTCCCAAGTCCCCCCAGATGTGGCGAACCCGAGTTCTTAACTACCAGACACTCAGACTTTCCCCCTCTGGTTCATCACCTCGAAGGGAGTGAAACCTGCCCCCAATTATTGTGCACTTTGGCTCCACACAGGTTGCACAACAGAGACCTCCTTGGGGTAAAAATAAACAAACAATGTATTTAATAGAAAAATCACAGGTTCAGAGATGAAACAGTAAGGGAGAGAACACACACACAAGTTGCACAGAAAATAAACATGAAGACACAATCTCAGTCTTTACACTGGTATATTAGCTAAATTTCCTTTTCCAATACAAGTTACCTATTGCCTCTGAACAGTTTCCCAGCATGCCCTGTGACTTAGAGGGGATCCAATATTTCATGGACAGCACCCTGCTAGATGCTGGCCGTCAGTTTCTGGATAGCTTTCCCCATAAGTGCTGACTCCATGGGTGCTCTGGGGCTGGAGCACTTCCCCCTCCTCTCAATGCCTCCTGCCCACCGATGGGCCGTACCGATCAGCATCTCCCCCTCCCTTTTGCGCCTCCCGCCCGACGCAATCAGCTGTTTCGCAGCGTGCAGGAGGCTGTGGGGGGAGCAAGGACACAGCACGCTCAGGGCAGGAAGGGTTGGGGCGGGAGCGGGGGCGGGAAGAGGCAGGGCGGGGATGTGGCATTGAGGGAAGGGGTGGAGTGGGGGCGGGACCTGGGGCAGAGCCGGGGTCAAGCACCCCCCAGCACAATTGAAAGTCGGTGCCTGTGACTTTCCTTCAAACCCTCTTTCCTTTTAACAGGGTTTGCAGGTTTTTTTCCTTTCTCTGTGGCAATGTCTGCACTTAAAATGATACTGCGGCAGCGCTGCAGCTGTGGGCTTGTCTACACTTAAAAAGCTGCAGCTGCACCACTTCAGTGAAGACGTGACCTACGCTAGCAGGCGGAGCTCTCCCATCAGCATAGGTAATCCACTTCATTGAGAGGCAGTAGCTAGGTCAATGGAAGAATTCTCCCATTGACCTAGTACTGTCTACATGGGGACTTAGGTCTGCTTAACTCTGCTGCTTAGGGGTGTGGATTTTCACACCCCTGAACAACCTAGTTAAGTCAACCTAATTTTCTAGTGTAGACCAGGCCTTGGTTCCCTAAGGTCACTTTTTGTGGCACGTGAGCCTCTAGGCAGGGCTAAACTGTAGCTTTAGCATTAATTGAATGACAGAAGATGCAGGCTTTCGGGGGGAGCTCAGCATATTGGAAAATCAGAATACTTATTTAGGTGCCTAAATGGGAATGTAGGAGCTGAAAATGTAGGCACCCAGCCACATTTGAAAAGCTTGGCCACAAGTTTTCCTTGTCAGATAGCCCACAATCTTGCTGATTCTCCAGCATCTTGGAGCAAATCCTAATTCCTTTGCCAATCTCAAGTAAATGGGCTGAACACAAAGGAGAGGGTCTGTGGTAGTCCTGGCTGTGAAGCTGCTCTGTGGCCACACCTTCCCCATAGTTGGGAGTGCTAGGCTGACGGATCAGCATAGTCACAGATCTACCACCTACACACATTAGGATGGAGGCAGTGTGCAAAGGATGCTAACTCCTCACACGGCCTTCCTGCATCCTGACCCTGTCCGTGGGCTGTGGAACCAAACTGGCTAGTGTGGATTTGAGGCCTTGCATGACCCTGGAGGCAGTGGAGAAGCAAGATTTTCAGGACTAATATTCATGAAAGGATAAACTGTTCTTGAATCACTTCTTCAGTGTATTGGATGTTTGATTCTGCGTACTACACATGTGAGAAAAGAGCTAGAGCCATGGATAGGCTCTTAAAAGGAAAGATGGTTTCCCATAATATCAGGATCGTACTGTGTGTTCTCTACTACCTTTCTTTTTATTGTACAAATCTGTTTTTAAGAACAGTGCACACTGTTCAGCCCCTCCCTATATGTTATGTACACAAAGTCCATTGGCACTGATGCTGAACAGGCTCTGTTTACAAACCCACATCTAAATTTTGGGGTAAATTTAAAGAAAAAACAGTTAATCCAGCTTTTCTGAAGCTCCAAAAGGTCTGTTTAGAGCTTTGGGTGTAGGCTCAGTGGATATCTGTTGGGCCCTTTTGACCTGAGGAAGAACTCTGTGTCAGCTCAAAAGCTTGTCTCTCTCACCAAACAGAAGTTGGTCCAATAAAAGATATTACCTCACCCACCTTGTCTCTCAGGCCATTTTGAGGCAGAACAGAGGTCTGTATTTTGTCCAAACGCAGTTTCTTTCCCTACTATAGCTGAAAGGTTTCTTGAAAAAAGAATTAACTTTCTTAACTGAACATGCTCCCCACTCTCTCTTTGGAGCAAACATCATGTGTTTGTCTTTAACATGATCTGAGATACCTAGGAGATTTTGGCTAGCAGAGTGCTAGCTTTGCTTCATTTAAGGAGAAAGCACATCACATTGAGCTCTTATTTAATTGACACTAATGTTTAAGGGGGCAGAATTTAAAGGAGACTTTGCTGGCCTCCTAAGGTACAATTCTGCATGCACAACCCCTCCACTTGTGTCTGCGGACTGAGTGGTTGGATGGCTATAGTGTTGCCAACTCAAGCATGGAAAAAAATCCTGGGATTGGCTTAAAAAGCTGAGATATTAAAAAATAATAAAATTGGGGGTGTTTTTATTTGCCTTTTGGTCTCTGACCCTTTAGGGTGCACTCACTTCATGTTTTCAAGATTCTGTTTACTTTTTTTTTTTTAAATGAAAGCTGAGATTCTCAGGTCATCTCTTGATTTCAGCAGCTGCGGCTTTAAGAAAAACAATTACAAGTGTGAGAGTTGACTACATTGTATAACTACTCAGTTTGTATGTGCAAGACCATAGCGCTGAGTCCCCTCTCATTTAGTCTACTTTTCCCCAAGTCTAACTATAGAGTAGAGTTGACTACAGTAGTTACACTTGACTTGGACTGCTCTGAGGTGAATCAGGCCTTGAGGGTCCAAATCTAGTGATTACTTTACAAAAATTTTCCCATACAATGTAAGTGAAAGGAAAATGAAACCCCTAGTGTTTTCCTTTTACAAAATCTCTCTTTAAAGTTCACGTGGGCAAATATTAACAACACAAAATTGGCTCAGGAAACATAATGGATGCTAATGAGGAAAAAATATAGGGAATCCCCTGTCACCACTGCTACACTCCTCTTTGGGCAGCTGGGGGTCGGAGGGTGCGGCCTCCCCTATTGCTGCTAGTGCAGTGTTCAGGCCCCTTTCCCTTGCACCTGGACACCTGAGGAGAAAACTACTGCCTCTCCCCTCCTGGGGCAGTCAGGGGTAGCAGAGGATCCCAACTGTTGTTGGTGTCCTCTTTGGCCCTCTTGTTCGATCTTCCTCCTCCCTAACAGGTATCACTGCTCCTCCTCTTTGAAAGACCAGGAGGAAGCAGGATGAAAATTACCACTGCTTCTCCCCAGGCATCAGGAGGGAAGAGAGTTCTTCCTCCCTGGCCATTGGTGCAGCTCTCTGATCTACCTCAGACTCTGAGCCAGAAGTTTGGTGAGATGGGGCTCCCACTGACACCATTCTGCCCAAGTGGATGGTCCTGTCCCTTCCTACTCAGACTGAGCTCTCCACTGGAGTGGCAGGTGGGTCCCCCACGAAGTCCTCTGCTTGGGTGGCAGGCAGGGTTGCTGACTCAGAGCCCTGTGCTGGCCTGGCAGGAAAGGCCTCGTGCAGGCTCTGTGCTTGGAATGCGGTGGGGCAAAGGGTGCTGAAGTCTCCTTCCTTCCAGAGAGAACCCTACCCTGCCCCAAGTCAGGGAGTGGTGATTTGGGGAAGAGAGCTCTCAGCTCTCCTGAATAGGAGCAACAGCTTCAGGCTAATAGATCCCTGCTGCCCAAGCTATCCATAGGTGACAGCTCGTCAGGGACTACAGAACCCACAGGCTGCGTATGACATATGCCCACTGTCATGGATATTTCTTGTATTACTAATGCAAATAGGGAGGTGGGGCCCATCACGCCTGCCATAACCTGGGTGTCATCTTCGACTGTGTCTAAATCTTGCCAGTGCTTTCTGCATAACATCTCTGTGATATGGCCTATTACCCATTCACACAGCTAAAACTTTCCTCCGGGCTTGCACCAGCTGGTGTCTCAATTACTGCAACATCCTTCTCTCTGGCCTTGACAAAGGCAGACTTGTCCCACACATATCCCTTCAGTATGATGTCACAAAGATCATTTTCCTTGCCCGTCGGTTCAACCCTGTCATCCCACTCTTTGCATCCCTCCACTGGCTCCCCCGTCTCTAGTGCATCAAACATATGTGGTTTGTCTTCACTTTAAAGGCCCTGCATAGTCAATCCCCACCCAACTACCATTTCTCTTTTGCTATCGTGCCATCAATCGGCCCATGATGCCTTCCATTGCCCACTTGTTACTCTTTCAAACCAATACCTTCATGTTTTCGCTTAAGCTACCTCTGGTTCTTGGGAGAAGCTCCCTGGAAACATCTGCAAAGCCACCTCATTCTCCACATTCATATCCCTCCTCAAAACTCTCTTTTGCCATGATGCCTACAAAAAACTTGAGAATGGTTGAACTGCTGGAGTGCAGAGACCAGAGCCTATTATTCTGACTCCGCATACTCCCCGTCTCTCGCTGTATCCATCTGTTGTCACATACTTACAGCTAGAATCAGTGTGACTCAGGCACCTCGCACCACTGATATTCACAACCCCCCTGCTCAGGTGCTGCCAAACACTGTAGTTGCTTAAACTCACTCGGTGCCTCCATTTTTACAGTAAAAGTTCTCTAGGCACCTTTGTTTCTGCCTCTGGGCAGATGCACTGTTGCCTCGTTCTAGGCGTCCAGCTGCCTAGCTCCCACTTAATCTCCAATGGGACTCACAAACTGGGGAAAGAGAAGTGTTCCTCCACCCATCCCACCCTCGGGGCCCAATCCAGTAGGCATGCTCAGAACATGCCTAACTGCACACAAGATGCTGCTGCTGGAGGACCTCCCTCCCTTATAACCTAATGATTAGGGTACTCATCCAGGATGTGGGAGGCCTCTAGTTCAAGTCCTCTCCCCTTTCCTGATGAAAAGAAAGGATTTGAACGGGGATCTGCCACCTTTAGGAGGGCCCTAAAACCACTGAGCAATGTGATATTCTGATGGGGAGGGGGTCTCCCTCAATCTCTCTAATTGAAGCTGTTCCACTTTCAATAACCATGTAGAGGCACTGGAGCAGGGAGACTGCTTTCTGAGGTGAGTGCTCTAGCCACAAGGCTACAGAGTCAGAGTCATGCTCACTCTGGTTCTCTCTCTCACACAATTCTGTCTCCAAAGTGAAACAGCTTCAGCAGGAGAGATTGAGGGAGACCCCCCATCAGAAGATGATGTGAACTGGGGGGGTTACCCACATCCTGGGTGAGCACCCTAACTGCTGGGCTAAAGGTTATAAGAGAGGACGTCGCAAGAAATGCATTAGGTGTCTGACTGCCGGAGAGGGTTCACAGCTGCGAATCCCAAGCGGAGACAGGCACCTCCCTGCAACCTGGATATAAGCACTGAACTCCCTGAGAGAAGCAGGGCTTAGGACACCCTCCCCAGGGGCTAGCTTAGGCCGGGAGCCACCTCGAGTGCTGGCTTTTGTGAATCTCATTCTTAGGCAGCTAGCTTCCTGTGTGCATCATTTAGGAAGCCTGAGCACATAATTCAGGCTTTGTGAGTCCCAGTGATTTTCTAGGCTCCTCAAAGTTGCAATGCCCAGTTTCTTTTGTGAATCTATCCCTCAGATTGTAAGCTTCTTGGGGCAGGGACTGTCTTTCTGCTGTGTTTGTACAGTGACTAGACCAGTGGGGTCCTGGCCCAAAACTAGGGCTCTGAGGTGCCACAGTAAAACAAATAAATAATAATAATCAGGGACATGGCCACATCAGGAAGCAGGATCAGATGGGTCCCTTTGGGAGTGCCTAGGGTCCTCATCTGCCTTAACCTCTTTGGTTCTCTTTGTCTTCGATGCTTAGGCTGATGTCTTGGAGGGATTTTCTAACAGCTACACATGTCAATTTTCCACTGTTTACAAGAGTTCCCATTTCTGAACGTCAAGCTGCCACGCATTGTGTACAACATGCTTTTATTGTGAATTCATGAAGTGCCACTGCAATTAAAGTCTCATGGTAATTAGCTAATTTATTAATGAAACAAGGCTGGTCTCAAGAATTTTGTGACGAAAAGAGAAGTAGGACTGATTCCTCACCACAGCATCATCAGATTCACACTGGTCGTAGGGTGAAAAAAGTATAGCTGTGCCAAGGAATCCAATGAACAGAACCTGCTACTGCCCCCAATTTGCCACTCCCAAGACCAGCCACACAAAGAAATAAGTGGGAAAGACGAGTGAATGGTAAGAAAACTCAAAATAAGAAAAATTACAGGTGTCTTTAATTTCTTTGTTTCATCTTCTGTGAATTAGGAGGGACATTGTGCTCACACATGAAAGCTTTGCCGGTTAAAGTCCATAGGTTTATAGCTTGCAGAGGAAGCTACAGAACAACTCTGCAGCTCTTTCCACAGAAAGCACCTCTGCCGAGCTGCAATGTAACATTACATTAGTGTAGGGCTCTGATGATTATCTGATAATCTCTTCCATTCATTACTGATAGATGCCTTCCAACAAGACCTCTGAATAAATGATACCTGAACCAATCAAGGAAACAAAATTCTCTTTAGGCTTTATCATTAACAGCTCAGTTCACAGCTACACAGTGTACACACACACACACACACGCTTATAAAAATATTTGGAGTTGTTCACGGCTCTACTCTCTGTAGCATAAACAGCTCCCTCATCAATGCTGTATAACTAATGCTTTTATTCTGTATTACAGTTTTACCCCTATAATGGAATCCATATGGGGGCTTCTGTTGTTAGCCTATTTGCTGGGTTTAAAAAAAAAATGAATGCATGTAAATGTTTGCTAGTGTGGGTAGGCAACACTACCGCTGTCTCCGGAGGTACATTCATAAGAATTGAGAACACCGACTAATTGATTAACCAAGAGTTCTTGAAGAGAAAGATTTGATTAGGGTAATTTATAGAGATTGTATCTTTTGTCATCATTTGTCTTTGAAAACATAGGGAAAAAACTGCTTCCAAGTGCATGTAGCCGCCAGCATGAGAGATGGTGCATACTACATCATCAGTTACAACAGTCTGCTCAATTCTGTACCTTTCCAGCTAGTCAAATATCCAATAACCACACACACACACACACACACACACACACACACACAAGCATCGTAGCTCTCTGCACTCTAAACTTTTCCAACATAGGCTTATAAAAATATTTGGGGTTGTTCACTGCTCTGCTCTCTGTAGCATAAACATTTATTTAAATGGGGCTGTCTTTTCAGTAATGAAGAATGAAGGAAAAACAATGGTCTGATTTTGACAAATTAACTTGTGATTTTGAGAGTCAGTGAAGCAGGGAAGAGACATTCCTAACTATACTAATTAAATGAGCTTGCAACATTTATTTTAATGCAATGGAACCAGCCATATGAAGATGAACATTTTAATTTATTTTTCAGTGACATTATGAAAAATTTCTCCGCTGCAGATTATCTACAAAAACAAATCTCATCAGCATCTAGGTTTGTGCATGAAATTTCATCCCTCACGTAAGTCTGACCTTCCCCAGTGAAAACAAATGGAATGTCCTAAGTTAAAAAGTTTCTGCAAAGATTGTCTTTCCATTGATGCAGAGGTTTATGTTCAAATTACCTGTGTGAAAAACACATCCATTTTTCATGGTGCAGCGTAGATGAAAAATTCAGAATCCATTCTAAGGGGAATGCAAATATAGCTCATTAGTTCAAAAACATTTTTCATGAAAGACTGCTAAGTATTTTCAGGCAGATGAGGATAGGTAGTTTCAGCCAAGAATGACACGACATGTCGCACTAATTGTTTTTTAAACTTGTTCCCTTCTTCTCTGCCATCCAGTTACTATTGAAAGTGGAAATATTCTTGGGGGGGGGAAATGATCGTATCCTAGCTTACTTTAATTCACATACTGTGTCCTTTTGATATTGCATGTAGCCCCAATGAAGAGTATGAGCCAGAAAGATCGTTCTTGCTATTTTCAAGCACATAACATTTTCCTCCTTAGTTTTTCTTAGCTACATTTTAATGAGTAGAGTACAAATATTATTTACAGCGCCCCAGGGTGGTACAATGACAGGTCCCCACCCTGAGAAGCTTACAGCAACATGGATATCAAGGGGACCTGCAGGGGCTCAACACCTTTTTGAATTGGGCTGAATGGCAGTAAAATATTGCCTGTCATTTAAAATAATTATTGAGATTGTGCTATACTGTAACATCAAATCCGACCCCTTTTAGGGCAAATGGACTGATCCTTAACCAGTATTCTCTACCACCCACCCACCCAAGTGTAGTCAAATCACAAGTCAGGCCTCAAAAATCATGAGATTGCCTTAAAAACCACATGGTTTTCAAAATAATAAATGGTAGGTTCTTTTTCTTGCATTCTGGTGTTGGAGCTTGTAGGGTTCATGTTTTCAAGTTCTTCTCTGAAACTGTGAAGCCAGAAACCTTTTTTAAAAATCTATGCTGAGATTCTCAGGTAATAAGCTGATGCCACCAAAACCCACCAAATTTTATGAGACTTGCAATAAAATCACAATTTGGCAACACTTAAGGATTTTTTATTGGGCTGACGGCTATCAGTTAGAGAATAATTTGCGGTGGGTTTTTGGCTGACAATGTATATCTGAGTGAGAGCTCTATTGCTGAGCTTAGGCAGGGAAAAGAGAAAGTACAATCAGGCTGCTGTTTCCCCTGCCATTACCCACACATTGGCATTCAGAGTGAGGGAGCCCCTCATCCTAGGGATTGGGAGCAGGGTCTGCTGGATTCCATGGCACCTCTGTAGAGCAGAAAGCACCCAGGTGCCCCCGGCAATGATCGGGGGGTGGGAACACCATCCCAAACAACTGATGCTTTGGCATTGTTTTGTTTTTTGAAAAGCCATTTGGGTCCAGGAACTGGTCTTCCCACAGAGGCTTTACTCCAGCCTTAGCTGCTCAAGTCAGCTGCAGGAAGTTCAGCATAGGGAACTGGAGTGGGAAGCAGGCGATGAGCTCATTGAAATGGACTTTCCTACACCTGAGCAACTCTTCATCCTCTGCTGTGGTCTTCTGCGATGTGCTGACTCCTCCCCCAGAGAGATTGCCCCACCATGGGCCCAGTTTGCTCTGTCTTCTGAGCCTTATGCCTCTCAAAAGTCCAAAGATATTTTCTTTTGTCTCAGCCCCTTACATATTTGCTTCCAGTTTCAGTTGCCATGAAAGAGAGCATTGCATCCTTCGGGGCCCTTGACAGCATGTAGTCATAATGCTCTTACATGTATAGAATCTTTCATCCTGAAGGATCCCAAGGCACTTGACATACTTCCCCAATGGATTTACAAACATGGTCAACTCTCTCAAAAACAGTTTTCATTTGTAAAATCCTGCACCAAGGCAAAAGTGTCCTCCAAATCATGCACACTAGGGTCATTCTGAGTCAGGATTCCAATAGGAGCTTCAAGTATTGGTGCTTTAAAATTCTTCAGGATACCAACAAATATCCATCTACAAGGTTCATGTAGAGCCCACACCTGACCACCCTACTCAACTGAGGAGTCCCAATAGCTCAAAAATGATACACATGGAGACAGTTTTCTGCAGACTTCACAACATCTTCCCCATAAAATGAAAGAACCAATAACCGAAATTCCACTTTCCTACAGGTTCCATGATTACAGGGCCTCTAGCAGAAAATTAGTCTTCTCCTAGCAGGGGATGCTACTGCTGGAAGGTGAGTCCTGTAGGTTCCTGCAAATGTGGGAAATATCCTGTAAAGCACAAGCTTCAAGTAACAGTTTAACGATTAGACTTTCCTTCTGTTATTTAAGCTATAAGATTTATATTGTACCTCTGAACAGCTTCAGGAGTTCTCTCTTTTAAAAGCACCCAGCCACAAATGTTTTTTTCTTTCCCCTGCTCCAAAAACATTACACTGGTTTGAGTTGCAGTCAGTCAGTCAGTCAGTCCTGGATCAGTGACAAATTTAAAGTCCACTAATGTTTTTCTCAGCAGGGGCAGAAATAGAAGATTTTGTATTGTTGAAAAGATGTGCTGCTTTCAAGTTTGGGACATACTTCCAGCCTAGGTAGCTCACAAGAGATCCATCCTTAAAAATCATTCTACAACTCAATTATGTCCATGAATAAGCCATAAGCCACCACATTATGTGGTGCTACCAATAGCAGAGCTGTTAGAAGAAGCAAACTTTTAGGCCATCTTAATCAAAGCAAAATTATCAGGTATATCATTTGAATGGGTGGAGTTACGCCTTTTCTTCTAGTCTTCTAGAACTTCCATACAATGCTCTGAGTGAGGCTGATTCACTAGTGCTGAAAAAAGTGTTCTATCATCAAGATGCACGTATTTCAGCTAACATGGTATAAAACTGTAAGTCCCTGTACCCAGAGCTAAAATTTGTGCTGGCACAGACATTCAGCCGAAAGCCACCAACATACTGAGATGCTCTTATCAGGCCAAATTAATCCACGGTCTAACTCCATTGAATTGGAATTACACCATGAATTTGGCCCATTTTTCATTTTACAACTGAGCAGCGGACAGTTAACGCTGCTATCCTGACACACACAAAAATCTGTGGAAGGGGAAAGTAATGCTTTTGTATAGGGAAAAGAAGCTAGAACACAGACCTTAATAATGAAACCTTGGTCAATCGGCTTTTGATTCCAAAGTAATGTATTCATTGCTCATTCAGAGTTCATGTGCATTGCACTTGTGTTGGTGAAACATTTTTCTTCATTCACCTTTTTACTTGGTTTTAATATTGTTTGCTTGGATTTTGTGTTTTTCATGCTGTGAATTTAGCAGTTAATATTGTTTCCTGCCATTATTTTAATCATGATGTATCATTGTATTTTTCCCACTGCTCCTCCAGATTCAAGGACCCTCAAGGGATCCCCATGTTTTTCCCTCTTTACTCCACTTGCTCTTACCCCTGCACTAAGTGAGTCCACTTACACTCCTAGCCAAGCAGTGCAGGATGGCACTACTGCACATATTGCCATATACAAAGAGTCACTATTATACTTTCAGTCAGCCCAATATAAATGTCAGTCAATGACTACTACACTACAGAGAGTGTTCTGGCAGAGCTCTGTCGGCATAGCCCCCAGTGTAGACACAGCTCATGGCGACAGCCGCAGTTTGAACACCGCCTCTCTTAATGACGACTGCTGTGTCAACAGAAGCGCTCTTCTGTGTCTACACTGGGGATTTTATTGGCCTAGCTATGTCAAAGAGGGGCGTGGGGTTTTTCACGTGTATCGGCATAACTATATCGAGTTACGTTTAAGGGTAGATCAAGCCTTAGACTGAGGGGGAGGGGAACAAAAAAGAGCCAAAGTAAAACTTCCATGAGTGAGCATAACTGTCGGTGGCTTTCCTTTGTACAAGCTACAGCGAATCTGAGAACAAAATGGCAGCTCTCTATAGACAAAAGATGAGTTCTTAGAAATTTAAAGATGCAGTTGAAGAAAACAAAGATACACAGTTTCATTGTCAGTGGTCACAGAAAGGTAGTCTGCCTCCATACAAAAGTGATGGTTGTTTGAGGAGTCCTCACATGGTATAGAACTGGTTTAATGGTTCTATGCTATCTGCCTTAAGCTCCCTGGGATGGAGGGCATGTAGGGTGAGTGGCTGGAGAAAAAGGGAGGTATGGCCAGCATCCTACAGTACGCTCCAATTATTCCATGTTGCCACAGGAGCTCCTACGGACCACAGGCAGCCAGGCATAAGTTAGAGCTCCTATCAGCAGGGTTTGGCAAAGAAATCGTTTCACATTTTTGTTACTGTGACCTCCCCTAACATTAGAGCAATTCCAATATCTGCCAGCCTAAAAGTTTATTGCATAAAGTCAAGTCTTTATTTTGTGGAAGTGGGAAACAATGAAAGTGAATTGACAAATATGAAAATAAGTTCTCTCTTTTTAGAATGCAAAACCAGTTTGCAGGAGATTAATTTTATGTAAAGTTTTACATTTCAGATTGTGATCAGCATTTTTTTCCCCTCGGTTGGCTCTGAGTAAACGCATTTTCAAGTTTGAGAATTCATCATGTCTGATTAATGATGTGTATATACAGCTTTCTGTATCATCTTCCTTCTTTTGGTCTTTTTTATTCAGTTGTTTGTTGTGCTCCAACCCTGCGGATAGATGGTTCTGCAGTGATAAATGTAAAGTTTGCATAAGCCATGTAACAGCAGGACAGCCTATTATCACTGTACATTTTCCATGGCTGTGCAAACCTCTGTAGGCTATTTTATTGCTAATAGATCCACAGAGAAACAGTAGTGATTTTACGACTCTTTTTAAAATGGAAATTCATGTTTGAGAAATACAACTGGGAGGAAACAGATGTAAACCACTTAAGCATTTGCAGAAAATTGAGATGCACACTCTTATTTACAGACCCACATAGCCTCCATGTCTTTATTTTCAAAATTAAAATAAGCAATCTGTTTACCATGGGAAATGAGGAACAGAAAACTTCTTGTTTTTTCTTTACAAAGCAATGGCCAGCGTCATCCTTTCTATGCTTAATGGCACAGCTGAAACGGAATGACGTTCTTTTCCCCAGATTTTATTGTCTACAACACATTCCCTCTGTAATCGATGTAAGAGGTACACAAGTGGGAAAGATTTTAGCATAACCATGTGTTTGAATTCACATTCTGTTATAAAAGCCAAATTGATTACCCAACCCATTATAAGGTTTTACCCCAAGTATTTAAAGCTAGCGGGGAATCGAGTTAAAAGCTTAAAGAGCAAACAATTGCAAAGCATTTAGACATAGGTCAGAGCACTAGTGCGCTCATTCACTGCACAAGCAGAAAGTATTTACATCTTTTACACATCCCGCTTTTGATTACTCATTCTAAGGCCGAATAGCCCCTTGTCATGTATCATAACAATACATAGCATTTCTGCTCAAAAGCTGAATTCGCAAAACCAGTTGTCCACAAAACTATAAATTAAAGTCTGTTAGCTGCAATAATACTTTGTATTTATATGTAGCCTCTCACCCAAGGAGCTCTGAGAGAGACTAAGTCTGATGAACCAGACTGTTGGATCTATTTTACAAATGGGTGAACGGAAGCAGAGAGAGGGTCAGAGGGGATTTCCCCAGTTTCATAGCATTGCTGAATGTCAGAGGTGGGAACAGAATCCAGTGCCTGTTGTACCACACATACATATTTTCATCCATGTGCATATATTGGTTAGTGATAGTTTACTATGAATTTAAGAGATTTGCCTATTTTAAATATTGGGGCATATTAAAAACAGTACATGGTCAGAGAATGCACCTTCTCTGTACTTAACTATTGAGCAGTATTAAAATACTGTACTTTCAATGTCAAACGCAATGTAACAAATATGTCTGAGTGTCAGCTAGTGTACTAAGAGATGGAGGAAGCCCTCTCTCTCTTTGATACTGGCATGATGACTAACAGTATTTGCTCAATGATGTGTCTACAAATGAGACTTTGGGGTCCTATAAATATATTTAATCAATGCATCATGATAACCAAGCACATACTTCAATTACTAGTTTTCACAACAATGAATATTGTGCCACGTATTGAAAAGCCCTACAGATATTAAAACAGTCTACTGATGATCACTGCTGGTCTGCAGAACACTTGCTGGTGGCCCAACAGCTCACATGGTCAGCGCCTCCGCCTGTTTTCAGCCACTTCATCGTAAAGAAGAGTCTGGATAGCTGTAAAGCAGCTGGGAACAAACAAGGGAAAACAACCCAGGCACATTCACTTGGGCCTACTGATGTGTTGTAGGAAGAGGAGGGAGAACAAGAGCTGCTTTTATTAAGAGCAGAGCCACCAGTGGGACTGAAACTTGTCAGCACAGCTTGTGAGCAAGAGCCACCAACAGGAGAGGAGCCAGGAGTGGGACCAGCACTTCCAGTAGGAGAGGAACATCAAATGGAAAAAGGAATCATGTAGCACGTCCAGGGAGCAAGGAAGCAAACAGGCAGGAAGCATATGGAGGGGAGAGGAGGACCAAGTGGCAGGGCAGCAAGGGCTGGGTAAATGCGGGGGAGAAAAAAACAAAACAGGTAGGAGGGGGAGATCTCGCAAAAGCAGAGAGTGATTTAACTCTTGGGAGGAAAGAATAAAACATGCATCACAGTAGAGAGTGAAAGTGCATACATACCTCCCTAATCTTGCTCTTCCATGTAAGCAGTTGCCATGGTGACATTGCACGATTGCAAATGAGAGGGGAGAGGTCCATAAGACAATCTCTATTAAGATGTGATTTGCACCATGAAAAAGTCTGAGAACCTTTGCGTAACAAAGAAAAAAATTAAATGCATAACCCATAGTCCCCCGGCCACAGTATATGTCTGAAGAAACAGGAACAGTGAGAGCAGGTAATGGGAAGAGAGTAGAACATGTGTGTGCTACATAGTCTGAGCATACAGGTTTCAGCACCAGTCATGCAAGCTTGCAGAATTGTCATTCAGCAACTAAGGTCTTGTTTCCATTACATATCACCTGGATACAGCACCCCTGTACTGTAACCCAATTACACTCACATTCGTCCAATTTGTAGTACAGGCTAGACCTGAACCATGTTTTGTAACAAAACTAAGGCCTCCCAGCCTCCAGGGTTGTAGTTTCTCTTCCCATTCATATGAGGAGTGAGGACCAATTGCTGCACCCCTCTGCAGGGCCACTACTATTTGTCAGGGCATATTCCAGCACCTTGAGCAGCTGCTGAGAAAAGGGTTCCATGCCATCAATCCTCCAATTATCTCATCGGTAATATAGACAATAACTACTAATGCAAACCCCAATGTGTGTAAATCACAGGTTGGAAGAGTCAACTAAGTGAAAAAGTTCTTTCTTGTACTCTGCCACTACTCATTTCTACACTGATTAGTACATTAAAGAGCTTTATTGACTCTTTGTAGTTAAATGGAAAGTTTTCTTGTTTGCAGCAACTGAAAGAAGGGACAGATTTTCCAACAGCTGTCTAATATCTCTGTCAACGTGGAGATGAAACTGATTTAAGAACCTCAGAAAAGCATCCGGTCATTTAGTGCCCTGCAATGATGAATTCCAATTTCCAGTTGCAAAAACTGGAATTGCTTTCAGTCTGTTTCATGTGCTTTTCAAATAAACATCTGGCAACATTTTTTTAAATCACCCAAATGCAGGCACTGTCTTTCCATCTATTTATTAGTCCAGTGACACAGCCAGATATTTTCACAATGTTAATATGGATCCACAGCTCCCATAGAGAAATGGAACATAATTGTTGAAAATAAAGTTACTCTTTCAGCAAAAGTAAACTTTGGTGGGTTTTGTTACGGTACTCCAGCGTTCTTCAGATTTGTGTACAACTTGTATAAATCAATGGACAGGGAAAAAAAATACTATGTTGTTTTCATTCTCAAAATGCAAGCAGAACTCCTTGTGCTTAGATCAAGGCCTGGTGGTGCTGAAGACCAAGCAAATCCAGCCTGCGGTCCCACAGAACAGATGTCAGCTCCTTCCCCAGTCCAGCCTAGCACAGTAGAGTTCATATCTAAAAACCACCACCAAGATTAAGCAATTATTCCCAATAGGTTGTTATTGTCGTCCTATAAAGCAGCATCTAAAATAATAGCTTTTCCCCTGACACCCAAGGTTGAGTGTTGGAGAAAAATGTATTGAAACTGATTAGGCTGGATAGATATGCCTGCATAAATAATTGCTAAAAGACAACTAACTCAAAATAATAATAGCAAAGAAAATTAACTTTAGGCTAGCAAAACTAGCATCTTCTGGTTTCATTTGTACACCGAAGACTAATTCAGCAAATGAACAATGCAATTCTTGTTAAAAGTCAGGCAGCACATGAATTCATGGTGATAGCTGTCACAAAAGCCAGGACTTCTGTGAGATCAATGGGCACTCAGCAAAAGTTTAGTTCATTATTATTTTTATCATGGAATAATGTTATGATTTATATAGCTTCTTTCTGGTTGTTGTGTCCTGGATGTCAGCATAATTTATGTATTTATTTATAATTTATGGAAGCCTGGATTTGCAGATATTTAGATGGTATATCTGAAACAATTCAGAATTTCATTCCTTATGGTCCAAGAATATATGTTTTTTCTATTCAATTTTTTATATCCTATCCATTTTGACAACTCCTCCCTCTGGTCATTGGTTACTTTCCTATAATTTATTGCCTTATACACTTCTAATTACAACAGGTTGCTCCTTTTATGGACATTAATATAACTGGAGCCATTACAGCACATATCTTCTTGATTCAGTCAACCACAATTCAAATCTAGAGACCCTTTCTCATGGCACAGCATTTCACATGCAAGAAAGTGCCTTTGTGCCCTTTTTTTTCCTTCAGGGGCTTTCCTCTTCATGTTGAAACTATTTTGTAGCCCCACATATCCTCTGAATGCCACTCCCTGCTCACAAACAGGAGCCCATTCAGAACAATCATTACAACCATCTTGTATGGAAGAGTCTGTATCTAGCATTAAATGTTTCTGTAGGGCGAGCCTGGTGGGGCAGGAGTCCGAGTTCAATTCCTTATTGCCTGTTGATGTTTTGTTCCTGCTCATCTTCCCACCAGCAAACATTCCAACTAATCTGATCACTTCTCTTTGCTTTTTAAATTCTGTCATTTTCAGTAAAACCGAATTTGCTCCCCCTCTCGGCCCTATCACTATAAAGGCTGAAGGAATACAATTAGAGAGAGAGAACATGACCTATGAAGGAAGGCTGAAAGAATTGGGTTTGTTTAGTTTGGAAAAGAGATGACTGAGAGGGGACATGATAGCAGTTTTCACGTATCTAAAAGGGTGTCATAAGGAGGTGGGAGAAAACTTGTTCACCTTAGCCTCTAAGGATAGAACAAGAAGCAATGGGCTTAAACTGCAGCAAGGGAGGTTTAGGTTGGACGTTAGGAAAAAGTTCCTAACTGTCAGGGTGGTTAAACATTGGAATAAACTGCCTAGGGAGGTTGTGGAATCTCCATCTCTGGAGATATTTAAGAGTAGGTTACATAAATGTCTATCAGGGATGGACTAGACAGTATTGGGTCCTGCCATGAGGGCAGGGGACTGGACTCGATGACCTCTCAAGGTCCCTTCCAGTCCTAGAGTCTATGAATCTATGAATCTAGATACAGCAAATAAAGCACAGCCAATGTTACAAAACAACACCCAAGTTAAATAACTTTGTGCTGATCCACAGTGAAATCTACCAAAGTATTCAAAAGCCCTCATAATGTCTGATTTCTCACAGGTGAGGAGGTTGAATTGTTTCGTATTAGATTGTAGTAGAAAATATGTAGTTTACGCACATTGCTAAGTCTTGTTAAAGACTTTTCCTACACTTCTAGCCAAGTGCATTTGTGATTCTTTTCCTACCATAAATGTTTCTATATTTTCATTCATACGCAGCACATGAGATGAGCAATGTAGATTTCATGTATGCAGAGGGCTTGGATTGCAAGGAATGCTACTACTGAGTCCTTAATGCTTTGATTTTGAGGTGCACTTGCACACCAGATTTACACAGAACCAGCTACTAGCTCCCACAAATTAGAGATTTGTGTGGAGATTCTACAGACATTAAGGCTAACTACAGCCTTTCATTGAGGGGAATGTAAAAGTAAATCCCGTAACCCTTTTTATCACAGAAAGGACCGTGAAAAGGTAAAGCAATTGTTAAGGTTGAAAATTTGTCAGTGATTATTCCTAAAAACTATATGTGGTTTATTTACATTTAGTTCCCCAACACCTACATCTGCCTAGCGCTGGCTTTGGACTCAATGAAACCCATGGTTGCGGTACTTCCATTTTGCAGGAGTCCACAGCCCAATTCACAGTGGTGGCTGAGATGATGACAGAGTAAAGGGAAGATGTTGCTTATGGCTGGGGGCTGAGGTAAATGAGATCCTTCATCCGCCTTTATGTACAGTGCTACAAAGTCTCACTATTTTATCATGAGTCTCACAATATTTGGAAAGCTCTGGCTCCTGGAGTCAGGGGATTTTGTGGGAAGGATGGTAAACAATGAAGAGGACGGGTCACTGATACCAAATGATCTGGATCTCTTGGTAAACTGGGCACTAGCAAACAATATGCATTTGCATATGGCCAGATGTAAAGTCAGACATCTAGGCACCAAGAACGTACGTCACGGTTACAGGATGGGAATCTCTATCCTGGGAAGCAGTGACTGAAAAAGACTTGGTTATCCACCATGACCCCACAACTGAATATGACCTTCCAGTATGATGCTGTGGTCAAAGGCCTAATGCAATCCTTGAATGTATAAACAGGGAAATCTTGAGTAGAAGTAGAGAGGTTATATTACCTCGGTATTTGCACTCATGAGCCCTCTGATGGAATATTGTGTTGCATTCTGGTGTCCATAATTCAAAAAGGATATTGATAAATTGGAGAGGGTTCATAGAAGAGCCCCAAGATGAGCAACGGATTGGAAAACATAGTGAAAGACTCAAGGAATTCAACCTATTTAACCTATCAAAGAGAAGGATAAGAGGTGACTTGATCACCTACATGGGGAACAGAAATTTGATAATAAAGGGCTCTTCAGTCTAGCAGACAAAGGTATAACAAGATCCAGTGGCTGGAAGTTGAAGCTAGACAAATTCAGATTGGAAATAAGGCACAAATTTTCCAGAGTGAGGGTAATTAACTACTGGGATAATTTACCACAAGTTATGATGGTTCTCCATCACAGGCAATTTTTAAATCAAGATTGGATGGTTTTCTAAAAGACATGCTCTAGTTCAAATAGGAATTAATTCAGGGACGTCCTGTGTCCTGTGTAGGAGATAAAACTAAATGATCTCAATGCTACCCTTTGGCCTTATAATCTATGAAAAAAGATCTCAATATATGTACTTTTAAAAATCCCATGATTTTTAAAACAGTCTCATGATTTTGAGGGGCTGACTCAAGATTTCTTGGGGCTGGCAATACCATATGTATGTTTACATAGTCACACAGTACTGCCTACCATATAACTTTTTTTTTTTTTTAGGTTTCATATATTCAAGAGCATCCTGTTCTTATTAAGCTTCCAATATTCAGCTCTGCACCTACATTTGGGTTGCACAAGAGAAATTAATAACCCACCAGTGACCATTTTATTCAAGAATTAAAGAACTTACACTACAGTGAGCATTGCAAATTTTCCATGTGCCATTTTGCTGCCACTTTTTAGTACATTAGCTGAAGAGTACAAAAATAGAAGATACAATGACTTCAATAATGCGTACACAAAGTTTCTGATGCTGTGAATGAAAGTAGACAGAATGAATGTTAACATTCCTCTGTAGATTACTGTGCATGGTGCGTTTGATGCTTTACTGTACCAGTACTGAAGCAAGAGGTAAGTAATGAATAAACATGTCTCTTTGAAACAACTTTGACATTTCAGCTAAGTTTACACATTAATTAAGATGCGATTGTCCTAGCCCCCCAAAAAGGAGCAGAAATTTTAGAGAACTCCCAGGCTGAGGTATAGTATAAAAAAGCTGTATGAACACTTTGTTAAATGCACAGATTTAACCCTGCTGTTTTGCTCCTAATCATTATTAATTGCCTCTAGTGGTGGACATTAATTTCCCTATTGCAGCAACATGCATCTTGAGCTTGGGCATATCCTAATATATCAAGTGGGACAGGTGATATAATTCAGCTGGTCACAGCTGGAAAGAAGACAGCCACCCACATGCAAGCAGTCTGTCAGCCTTAGTTACGCTGCAGACACCACTACAGCCTCCATAACAACATTGTACATTTATCTCTAGGGATATCTTTACAAGAAGTATGGCCGATCAGTTCATCCTACTTAATCTGTGATGGTTTCAGTAGTAGTAGTAAGAATGGTTCAGCTTGAGCTTTAACTCTCAATTCTTTGCAATGGGGAATTAACACACGTGGCTGGATTTTTCTACAGGTTAGACTGACCCATTGCTGATCAGTGCACAGCACTAACAGATAAGGGTTTCTTTTATAACATTCCCAGTAGCTCTAATTCTGCAGCTCTTACTCTCAACAGTCCCATTATAGTCAATGGGGCAAACCCCGGAGATAATGTAAGTATTCCTAGAGATGGACTGAACAAAAGGATCTCAGGATTGGGCCCCATGGGACGACTCATGTTTAAAGCAAGTGGGACCAGGACCCATGCTTGCCTCTCCAGTGGTAATTAACCTTTTTTATAATTGTAATTAGCCTCATTATAACAGTGAGCAATGGATTAACCTGGGAAGCTGTTTGGCAGTTTGGTTCAGATAAGTATCTAGAAGTTTGGCTGCTTATCCAAAGTGTTACCCAAACACATGCATATTTCCTTGCTCTGGAAAGATCAAGCAGGAAATCTTGGATGACCAGATTTTTGGAGATATAGCCTGTATTTCCTGGTTTCAGACAGGAAATACCAGATCAAGTTCTCAAATACCAGACCCAAACCTGCAGCTGTGCAAGCAACACCCCCACTGAACAGCTATTCTCAAAATAGTTTGGTGCTTTCGGTCATGGCCAGTGCTTCATTTGTAATGAAAATGGCGCTGGGGCTCAAGCAATTTTTTTCCATTCATAACTGATGCAGCAAGCCCAGAGGTGCCCGGGCTATGAACTGCCAAGCCAAGAGGTGCCAGGGCTCAGCCCTGGCAAGCCCTGGCACAAATTAAGCATTGGTCATGGCTGAAACCTGACAGTGCAGAGGATTTTTAGAAGGAATTTGATTTTTTTAATAAGTTTAAAAAAATGCAGAGCATGAAAGGAGCTCAGGTTTGGCTTGTTGAGAGGTTTCAGGCGGTTCTTAAACCAATTTAGCCATCCCTAATAACATCATTTTATGTTTGTTCCTGAGTGTGGTACTGTAAGAAATGTGGGATTCAAAAAAAGCACCTAAAGATAAGAGCCTCAAAAGTATCAACAATGATTCAACAGGAGTTAGGTGCCTAAATACCTTTGAGGATCTGGGGCAAACTGAGGTGAATAGCCCTCTGATGACTTCCGGGTTAGACAGTTTGGGATTGCTCTCTCTCTCTTCATATAATAAAACTTCACACTGAACTTGTGAACACATATAGGGTGTATTTTTGAATCGTCAGTCATTAAACTTGATTTAATCTAGCTATCTGAAAATCTTATGTGATAGCACTCAGAAAGGAATCATTTTTGCAACTCTTAAAGGGGACACGTTCTCAAGCTTCATTTCCTATCTCATCTGTGAATTATTCCCTGCCAGACTTCCGGATTATATCTTGAATCAGAATTCAAATATAATTTCCTTAAAGGTTATATTATATACTTATAGTGTTTAAATTTTATTGGTTTTGGATTTTCCACTAGGATAACACATTGGCAATGAACAATAGGATCTGCTTTATCTACAACTCCCTCCTGACACTGATCTCCCCCTTTTCCCATAGAAGGCTCTAGTTTTGGGTCAATCACTCCCTGGCACTGTATATCCAGTCACAGACATTCCAGGTTGCTGTTTACCTCTTTCTCATTCCATTCTTTATTGGAAGGTTCTAACATTCTTCTAAAAGCAGACAGGCCTGGGTTCCAATTTACTTGACCTCTGCCAGCCTTCGTTGGAGGACTAGATCTGCTTAATTGTAGATAGCAGTTCTATAATTAATCTGCACTGATCCCTGATTTGGAGGCCTGGAACATAATGTTTATATTTTTCTCCTCCTTTTTACCACTTCTAAGGCACGCTGTTTTACTATCCAAGAAGGATTTAGTGGAGGATAGATTTGCTATTAAAGCCCACAACTAAGGAAAACAATCCGGGATGCGCTGCAGTTGCTGTCATTGTAGACTTACACAACGTATTTTGTTATCTAGGCAGCAAGAGTGTTTGAGTTAAACAGTCAGTGCCACTCTGTCACAAATCTCTCTGCCAACCTTTGAATGAGTTGTTCACTATCAAAACAACTCAATTAAACTGCTGTACTGCCTGCATCAGATGGCTTTGCCAAAAGCCTGATTTCAGCTATAACTATTATTTACAACCTATCACAAGCAGATTCCGGTGTTATGATCATCGTTATTAACACGGGGTTTAAAAGGAACAAAGGCTTTGTACTAAAAAGGAAACACTAAAGAAAGAGCCTTACACAGTGGTATGTGGGCTGAACTCTTTGCTGTCTGCAGTGTACATTTTCCTGTTAGTTCAAATAGTTAAACTTGGAAGCTAGACATTGATGTAATATGTTGTTTCCATTCATGGAAATACATTCACTAAGAGTTAATAAATAATCGATGACTGCTAATCTTTTAAGGACATTTCAAAGGGATGAAATCACCCACTGTCATTGTAAATGCAGTGCCTCGGCCTTTGTTGCATTTAAATGTAAAGGTGAGAACCTGATTAGAGGTGTTCAGCTGCTTTAGAAAGACGTCTCCATGTTAAATGCCACATATTATTCTAGCGACTCAATTTGCTAAAAACAAACTATTTTCTCCCATCGTTAGGTCTTATCCCTTGCACTGTACCTGCCTAGTCGAGATTTAAATGCAACAGGGTTCATTTTCTTTATGTTCAGTGTGGAAGGGGGTTAGTGTCCCCAGAGTTAAGGTTGCCTGGATGGACCAGTTTTGCAGAACTGCTCAGCGTCCCAAAGGGGCCGTATGTTCAGAAGATCTCAACTCCCATTAGGCACCAAAAAGAAATCCATCTATAAGGGTCACAAGGGGACCTGCTGGGTGCTGAGCGCCTTTAAAAATCTTGCCCTTATTTTGGTTTTCAGTGGGATCTGAGCTCAACTTTCTTGAAACCCTGGCCCCACATGTGAAATTCTCAACTCCCCTACCCCCCACTAATGACTTCACTAAAGACCTAACCAAGCCACCTGAAATTTTGCATCCCAACGTAACATTTTTTTTCTGGAAATTTCAAGGGCAAGTCACACAAGCAGGCTCAGAAATGTGGGGAGGTAGGGGGGAGAAGGTGATGTTTAAAAATACTCCTGTCATTTACTCTTCAAAGATTTTCTTAATGCCTTTTGCTCATCATGCTATATCGCCAAAAATGATTCATCGAGAAACTTAAACCATTTCTTTGGTTAGAGTCCTAAAGTTTCTAATGAGTAGAAATGCCTTTCATAACTTTTGGGGCACATGAAGGAATTATGGAGATATTTAAAGGTGTTACTAATCACAATAATGCAAAAGCACAGATATACACTTCAAATAACATGGGTGTTATATACAAGTATATCTTTTGAAATGTATATAGTACATGCATCAAACCAACGCATGCCTTATATACACATTTCAGCTTGATGCGTACTTTGCAAAGTGTGCCTGGTTCAATGAGTGTTTTGCAAAGTGTGCACATCCCAACGGATGCTTTGGAAAATGTACACAGACATGATGGCTGCAATAATTAGTTTGAAACCACATTGGGTTGAGATCATAGTTCTGGAAACAATGGACAAAGAAAAACCACATGATAGGCTGAATAGGAGGGAGGAAAACAAATGTGGAGGCAGAAGGAATGGGGTCTATTACAACATTGCTTGTGAGGTCCACTTGAGTCCCTACACAGCCCCCTAGAGCCTGTTTTTCAGCAATATTTAAACATTTTGTAAAACCTAAAAAGATTGAAAATTCTGGAATTAAGTTTTAAAAAAATTGTATGACTTACTTCAGCCAAAAGGCCTGTAAGACTTCATCTAAACTAAGAGATGTTATCAGGTTTAAACTCTAGATTTCACAATAAAATTAGCTTATACGATTCTTACTCATCAGGGTAGACAAGGACAAGTCATGTTAAACTTTGGATCAACTAGTCTTGTATAAAGCTATCGGCACCATTGTTTTCCCATGACCATCTGACATGTTGCAGAATACACTCTGGCCTTATCTACACTTAGCAGTCAGTTGTGCTTAGCATTATGTCCCTTAAGATCCCTGTTTAAACACAATTAAATTTCCTAGTGAAGACAAGCCTAGGAAAATAATTGTATTTCCACAAAAACTACAAATTTGTAAGATTTCTTATATGGTGCACGGGAACCAAAATTAATCAGTTCTTGTTGCCCCCAAAATAAACTACTTTCCATTAACAGGCAACAGATGGTCTCCTGGAATTTAAGGAAACTTACAAGAGATATCTACACAAAATAAGGCAATGAAGATTGATAATATAATAGTGAACTGTAACTAGCAATGTCTAGGGCAATTTAACTTAATGTGTTGAATATGGTTTTTCTCTGAAGCCCCCTAGTTTTGAGAATAAAATCCCAGGGTATGTGTGAGATATTTTATAGGCTCCATCCACAAACAATTTTCAACACTGCGAGAAGTGTTAATGTGAGGTGTATTGAATGTACATATATTTTTAAAATCTATCCTCAATTTTTTGCTTCATTTTATTAGGTTTTATTAGTTTCAACCTAAACCCAGAAACCCTAGGCATCACATACATTCTATTCACCTTTGAATCACACCCCCGGGCTGAGTATTTTGGATGGGAGCAGCACCATTTCTAATAAAGTCACAGCACTAGCAAATGACTCACAGATTCTATCTATCCACAGTTAATTCAAACTGCTGCAGATAATAATTTTTGTTGGGTTTTGAACATGATGTAGTTCTGATGCCTCACATCACATTATGTCACTTAGGACATGTCACATGATATTTGCTAGTGTCAATTTATGACACACTGCAACATGAACGAACTGTCTTATTTTCTTATTGGATTCCCACATCTGAATCACAGGGGGGGGAAAGCAATGTTGCTCATAGCAAGATGCCAAGGGCTTCTATAAACCCACTGATGCCATGGTTCACCAACTACTTAAATTACAGTCAAATACTTCAACAGAACACATTGCTGCTGCTTCTAATAAATATTTGTGCAGCCACTCCTACTGGGACTTGTTTTTTAAAGGGTGCGGTGATATTAGGGGAGGGCAGAAGCCAGAATGAATCTGTATCTAGTCAAGGTACTTTCACTGTTTGTTTTTAACCTTGATGTTCTGACATCACGTGAAATAAAAGTCAGGATGGAAATCTTGCCATTTTGTTCTGAACATACAGAATATCCATGAATTTTGCTTAGGAACAAAAACCTATCCTGTGATTTAAATGTGCTGAAATTCTGGAGACATGAGAACTTTGCACCTCCTTTGGAGATAATGCAAAATATATTTTAAATTGCATTGAGTTTTTATGAATGTTCATAACAAATGTAAAATGTAACGTATACCATATGCAAGGGAGATACATGTGATATAGTATACACACACACACACACACACATCCTGTGTACTGTAATAGTTATAATAATATTTATAGAGTTGGCCTTTCTCACTTTAGAAGATGGATAACACAGTATCAACTCCATTTTCAAGGTAGGAAAACTTAGACCAAAGGTGAGACCAATATTTTCAAGTGTCTTCTAGGTTTCTCAAGCTGGGCACTCAAAAACGGAAGTATCTAAAATTAAAGGACAGTTTTGAAAATTCTGTTCTCAAGGATTTATTTGATGTCACACACTGAATCGGTGGCAAAGTTGGAAGAGAACCCAGATCTTCTGACTTCCAGCCTTGTGCTCCATGCACTGCTGTCACAGAATATAAACCGAATGTGTAAACGTCTGTTTCACATGCAAATCAGAGTGTGGAAAGCAGATTCTGTGTTATAAGTCAGAAGCTTATTTACCAACCACTATCATTCTGTCATGTCAATGCAACCTTATTCACTAGCCCCTTGGTGCTTTGATACTACAGTAAAGGGCTTGCAGTCTCTTTGGGGCAGGAACCACATCTTTCTATGTCTGTTCAGCACGGAGCACATTTTGGGTGTTACTGTACTATACATAATCATATAGATCATGGTGCAGTTTTACAGGTGAGATGGTTTATCAATAGTGTTATAGACCAGGGCTTTCACACAACATACCTGTCTGACAAATTTCAGTTCTTTATCCAGGTTGTTTTGACACACACACACTGTTAATTAACTACGGAGGCTTTAAAAAACAGTTACTCCCTTTGTCCTTGTATCCTTTTCTCTAATATTTATGACCAGTTTTCAGTGGCATGCATTGGTATCTGATGATCTGTGTCTTTTCAAGTCTGAATGCAGAGCTGCAATCTGGCTGGCTGTGAAATATTTCCAGCAGACACCCTTCCTCCCTCCCCCATTTTCTCTCTCTCTCCTCTTCCCCCTTCCCTCCTGCTGTGCTGCACCCCTCAATGCACAAACGTGACTGATGAAGCCCATTACTTATCTATCAGATAACAGATCTTTTCCACACAGATTCCTTATAAAACTCTCCCTTAACAAAATTTGTTCTGCACATACCAATATTGGGCCAGAATGTGGGAGGTTAATTTAGCTTTTAAATTCTGGTTTCAGAGTAGCAGCCATGTTAGTCTGTATCCGCAAAAAGAAGAACAGGAGTACTTGTGGCACCTTAGAGACTAACAAATTTATTAGAGCATAAGCTTTCGTGGACTACAGCCCACTTCTTCGGATGCATATAGAATGGAACATATATACATTTTTTAATTCTTTTAAATTCTTTTTCTCTTTTGTGGAGTAATGTCAAAGAAAAGTTCCCTTTATGACCACAGGATATATTTGATCCATAGTTTTGTGATATGTAACATCTCTGTACAAAAAAGAGGCAGTGACTGAAGAAGAAAATCACCCCCTGGTGCTGGTAGCTACATAATTATGTCCCATTGTTGTTAATAAAATGCACTGGGCAAAATCCTAACTCCAGACAAGGAGAAGGCTGGTGCTAATAAAGTTTGTTATGTTTTGTTAATTATACAGCGCTGCCAGTTAACAGAGTGGCGGGACAGCAAAGTTTTGTGGCCTCTCCACACAGTTCAAAGGACTGAAGTCATGTAACATCCTCCCCAGGGTACTTTTCAAGGAGGCAAGAGAACAGTACAAAATGTTCAATCCCAAAAGTACAGAAAATTAGCTTGAATCAAATCTGCAGTGGGCTGTTAAAGCCACTTTTATGTTCATGAGCTGTGTGAAAGTCCTTTGTTCCATCTTGATAACATTTTGAACTTGCTATTTGAATCATGTTCACTGGGAAAAGCCATATAGTATTATTCTGAGCTGGGTGGCACCTCGTTATCGGCTGAGTTAAAGCCTCATTCAAAAGGAATGTGCCTTTCATTTCAGACAGTTGTAAGAGACAGGTGAGGGGCCACACTTGCATCAGTGCCTAATAGAAACTAGCACCATGTGGATGAAGGGTGGGGATTGTGACCAGGTTGGGGACGGAAGGGGGGAGGCTGTGAGAGAACACACAGAAACTGAAAACAGACAAAAACAGAGAGAGACAAAAAGGCAAGAAAGCCAAGCAGAAGCCTGTGATGACAGTGTGACTCTGGGAAAAGCTAGAGAGAGAACTTTTGTTTTTGGTTCTTCCTGCGTCCAGAGGAGCAGAACTTTGTATATTCCTTGTAAACAAGCAAGGTTGCATCCTAGAGAATACCAGACTCCATCAATTTCTGCTTCCAACCGGAACATCTCCAGGGCTCTGCAATTTGACTAGTTGCTCGGGTCAAAAAGGGACAACAGTATTTTCTAGTCTTAGCAAATCAATGCAAACCCATTGAACTAAGATTGCCTCTGTGTTCACAATAAGATTTGACCATATAAAAGCTATTGAGATCCAAATATTTTCAGCCTTCACGGCCTTCAAACTCAGGCACCCAGTTCTAAGATAAAACTTTAGAAACTCAGCAATCTGAGCCACAAGATCAGGAGTCACCGCTGTTGTTATGTGGCTGATAAGGAGGCCAGTGTAACCTTACAGAACTCAGTATGCGAATAGCTTTCATCTTTCTTTGTTTAACAAAGCAGAACACAAAACAGAGGCGCTTCCTAGGAGGGATCTCCCAGCAGTCCCTCTTCTCACCATTTCCCTCCTACTTCCAACCCGTTCTACTTATCCCATTCCTCTTAGAGCAACAGTGTCCAAATATGGCAAAACAGACAGAACTACTGTATGTGACCAGTGTAAATCTACTGCCCATAGTATAATTGTTTGCCTGCAGCTCTGCACGTGCCTGGTAGTTTCAGACATCTAAGTCATTCTGGGGATCCCCGCATATTCACTCACTACGTGTGCTGTCTCCCTCACAGTCTTTCACAAAAGAAATGGGAAGGTGGGGTAACGAAAAAGATACCACCACCACTCTTCTTATGTCACTCGCTCTAAGTTGATTAATAGCAAAACTGTTTTCTAAGGCCCAAACTCTGCAAGGTGCTTAGCTCCCTCAATACCTTGCAAGAGCTGCTTGAGGGAATTTAGAGAGCTCCGTGCCCTGCAGGAAGTGTTCTGCACCTGCAGAGCAGATAGTCCTTTGTACACAGTCTTGCAGCCACTTAATAGCTCATGTCAGTGTCCTGTAGTTCCTCCACATCACCCCCCATAATCTGCCCTCCAACTTCATTTCACTGAACGCAGTGTTTCTTTTAAACTGTTTTCCTCCTATAAAACTGACCTTCCTTCTCCCTTTGGGGCCATAAGGAATGACAAGAAAGAGAACGCCAATGGCTGTTTTGTACATATCCCTGCAGGCTCCATGTAGACTGCAGCAGTCATCCACCCCAATCTGGCAGAATTCCCAGAAATAGCGCTTGCAGAAATATATATTCCTGGAATGACCTAAAAATAACCCAGTGGCAACCCCAAGTGTATGCTAAGTTAGATAGGTAAAGATATAAAGGGCATGAAGATATTTGTCCCCAACTACGAGTTAGCACGGCACCTGAGGCATACTGGGTATCCTTCTGACATCCTTATTACCTACCTTAGTATCTTGGCTCCTAGAAAAACTGAGGTACAGAGACATTAAGTGTCTTGCCCAAGGTCACACATTGTATCAATAGCAGGATGGAATAGAACCCAGCTGTCCTGATTGCCAGCCCTGGGACCTTTTACAAATAATTTAAAAGGCTCAAGTCTAAAAGCCAGTTAAACTCACTTGAATTTACTTTTAATATTTCTAGTCTTTCCATTATTGTTATGTAAAATGATTGTATTCCATTGTCTTCAGCTGATTTGTGTATCTTCATTTTTTAACTGCAATGTCTGATTGTCAGCAGAGTGCTTCGCAGATTACATAGCTGAAATGAATATATGAATATATTGTGAAATTAGCATGAAATGGACAATATGGCAAACTTATTTCACAGATCCAGACAAAGACAAATGAAAATCAAGAATCCCTGCAACTTTCTCAAAAAGCATCTTATTGAATAAATTACACTTGGTAAGGCAGCAGTGGTTATTTTAATGGGTGAAGATTGATGGTCAGGGCCAGAAGTCTGTACCAGCAAACAAAGTACCTGCTTACAGTCCACCCCACAGCAAGATCTTAATGTCAGAACTGAGTCAATCATTCTCTGCAAATAAAAGATGATACTTTTTTTTTTTGCTCACAGAATAGCTGCAGATTGTGATTTCCTCTGATTTATCTGTAATTCAAAATTTCCTTGACCAAATTTATTCTTTTTTTTTTTTAATTTCTTAGATTGGCTGTGAAGAATTTGCTGCAAGTATCTGATATTCACTATTCAAACTGTGAGGTGTGTTAGTTATGAATGGTGGCAGAAGTCACATGGTATTGTATCTGTCCTCTAATTGGATGAATGTAACTTTAACGATCGGGCAGAGGGCATGAAGAGGCACCAGGGCTCTGAATTTTTCAAATAAGGAGAATACATGAATTTTATTCCTTTTTTCTGGGCCAGATTGGCTTTGCCTAAGGCACTGGTCCAAGAAAAATGATGCCATTGTAAGATCCGTTGTCTAGGTGCACAGCTGCAATTAAATTTTCTTTTAACACATTCACCCCAAATAATTGCACACGCACACACAGCCCTAGTTGCCAGGAGCACAGTCAGATCCTCATTTAATTGCCTGTGTACCAGGGCTCTGGTGAGGATTATTGGGACCCCTGACCCCTGCTGTGTTAAGCAGTGTCCCTTTCAAACACACTAATTGCCCGGCACACAATGAAGAGAAATGGTCACAGCAGCAGTAGATGAAGAACGTTGTCCCTCATTAGGCAAGTTTAGGCTTAAGGCATCAGCATAGCTTTGTCATCGCAACCTGGCACTTCTGCTCTCTGGCAGTATTTGAGCGTGCATGCTTCACATTTGCTTTCCATGAGCATTCAAGCAAGTAAAACTTGATCATTCTAATGTTTGCAGAAAGCAAACACAAAAAAGGGCAGAAGCATGGGCAAAGGGAATTCATTTTCTAAATCACCAAACATTTTTATGGTATTTGTCCATTTCTACTTAATACATTCAAATCTCATCCTCGAGGGAAGAGGAGAAAAATAAAATCAATGTGGAATCATCCAGCTAATAGGCACAACGTTAATTCTGGATTTGCATTTACTAATGTTACAAACCGCTGCTTAACAAAATATGATAGTCTTAGCCTTTCAAGAGATAGTTAAGAGACAAAGCAGGTGAGGTAATACCTTTTATTGGACCAATAAAAGATAATACCTCCCGTATCCTGTCTCTTTCATGTCATGAAACCAATACAGCTACAGCCACACTGCAAACAAGAGATAGTTATTTAGGCAAGTAAAAAATGACAGCTCTGACAGTGAGCATGTGTGTTTAAGTCTCAACAAGCAAAGGATAGGTTCCTAAATGGTAGGCACTCTGGGGTGACTGCATTACAATAGAAATGGGTAACTGGTCTCAGATGAACTGAAAACTAACCTCTACCTTTGCTGAAAACTCAAATGAAGGGCTCAGTTCTGCTAACTTTTCATATAACACATTTTACTCCAGGAGTAATTCCACTGAAATTATGGGCCTCTTTACATAGAATAGGTAAGGTACTACTCAAAGTGAGTAATGGGGCACAAACAGACCCCGTCATTGAGGTTTATTTATCTTTCTCTCTCTTTGTTCTTCATTTGTATGAACCTCCTTTCTTCTCAGTTCTGGTCAGCACTCCAAGTGAAAGTACCAAAATAACACAATAGAGACCATTGGTATTTCTGGTGTGACTAAATGCAGGAAATACCAGGAACCTCATGGGAAAGCCTATTCCTATGCTATTTCAAACCCTGTTTTGTAATCAAGTGTTCAGATCACAATGCCACCACCGTGCCTGGCATTAAGGCAAAATCATGGTCCATGGTATGGAGCCATCTGGAACTGCACGGCTTCATGGCCACCCAGGCCTAAATCACACCTAGTCAAGGACAGATATGAAATATTCCTGTGACCACACAAGAGGTGCAAAGGGACCTGGAGTCAGACTCCATTCTACCTGGGCTCTGGGAAATGACATCAGAGAGGCTGAGCCATGAGTAATTACTTTTTGGAGTTTAGTAAGTGAGGGCTGGTTGATAGGCAGACAGAAGGGATCTTAACAAGCAGTACTCCCCTTATACACCACTCACAAAATGAAATTCTCAGCTGGGAGAGAAGATTGAGCCATCTGGATGAATTACCCTTAGTTGGCATCAGGGAGGGATGGTTCAGTTGCTCCCAGTGATTTCGCCCCCTCAGCCCTAAGATATATTTCCCACTTTTTTTAAAAATTTTAAACCTACAAACAGCCAATTCTCAATTCCCTTCATTCTTCCCCACAGCAGCTGTTCAAGATTCACTACAGCCTTAGGGCTGCTTATTACTGGGGGAAATCTCTCTTTCCTTTGTTTCTTGAGCACCGAGTTTGTATTTTATTAAACAATATTCACATCCCTTGAGACCCCATTGGATACATTTTAGAAATCTAATAAAAATATTTTATGTATTATAGATTATTTAACATCTGTATTATGGCAGCATCCATATCTGAATTATGGCAGCTCTGTCAACGCATCTAGGAAGACAGAGCCCCTGTCCAGAAAAGCATACAATCTAAGAAAAGCAACATATAGAAGGTGAGGGAGAGGGAGGATACATGCAATAAAAAAAATATTAAACAATATCAGTTATCCCACCCACCCCTTTACCAAGCCATTAAACAGTCTGATAATAACCTGTGGAACTCTTTGCCAGAGGATGTTGCGAAGGCCAAGACTAATAGGGTTCAAAAAAGATCTACTAGGTAAGTTCATGGAGGATAGGTCCATCAGTGACTATTAGCCAGAATGGGCAGAGATACAAAACCATGCTCTGGGTGTTCCTAGTCTCTTATTTGCCAAAAGTTGGGACTGGGCAACAGGAGATGGATCACTTGACGATTACCGGTTCTGTTCATTCCCGCTGAAGCCACTGGCATTGGTCACTGTCGGAAGACAGGATCCTGGGCTAGATGGACCATTGGTCTGACCTAGTATGGCCGTGCTAATGTGCTAATTTCTTGAGACCCTCATGATCAAAGTTTTAAGGAGGGCTTTGAAGGAGCAGAAACTAGTGGTCCTCTGGCTCAGTTCAGGCAGGGCAGTTCATGTAGAAGGGATGGCATGAAAAAATGTGTGAGAATGGTTGTGTGAGAAGTGGACAATGTGGAGGCTGGCCTCATTGGTGGAATAAAGGGCAATTGGCAAGAATGGGCAAAGTTGTAAAGGTCCTTGACAGTGAGGACAGGAAGCTTGAACTTGACGTGGTGGAAAAGAAGGAACCAGTGGACGGATTCAGAAAGAGGGGGTGATATGATCAGAATGACGTGGTAAGAAGATTGTCAACAGTGGTGGTTCCAGGATATTAGAGAGATAAGGTGGGTGAGGTAACACCTTTTATTGGACCAACTACTGTTAGTGAAAAAGAGACAAGCTTTCGAGCTAAGAAGGTTAACCTTAGCAGATGCATTTTGGTGGATATCCCAGGAGCCAGAGTTCAGGAGGAGGCTGTAGCAGTCAAGATGTGAGATGCTGAGTGTCTAGATGAGAGTTTTAACTATGTGGATGGAAAGAAAAATTTAATTCTTAGCAATATTGCAGCAAAGAAATGTTTTATAAAAACGTTGACTGCACATAGAGGCAAATATACCTCTACTGTTCAAATAAGCGCTTTGATTCTCATTGTGATGTGCTAAACTCCCTGGACTCTGGCCAGATAAAGCTACAAATCGTGCTACAAATACAAATTTGTGCTACAAATACAACAGTCGGGGGATCGATTTCTAGGAGACACAAGCAAGGCTCTGGACAGGTTATGGAACACAGCTAATTCCCTGTCTACACTACAAATTGCAACTGTATTGTGACTGGTTCAGGAGGCAACTGTACTGGAACCAGATCCTCTTCCTGTATTGCAATTCTAGTTCAGGCAGGCCCTAAAATTCCACAAGAGATAACAGCTGGAAGTCAATATGCCAGCAGCAGAACAGGTCAACTGGAAATGAAGACATACCTCTGAAGCAAAACCTGTCCAAGATGAATGTGGCATTCATTTTGGGTGACTGTCATAATCTGACTGGTGTCCAGAAGTCTGAGATTATTCTAACAATGACACAGCCATGAACTGAATTTCCTCAATGACAAATGGAAGCAGGAGAGAATGGAAATAAGTTGCTCATTGTCAATTCAATTGAGTAAGAGTGTTACAGACTATAATAAATATATGCGTTCACTCTGCTCCTTGTTTAGTTTTTTAAGCAGAAAGACGACTTTGTTCTCAATGTTTGTGGCTGACCAAATAGAGCTGCAAGATATGCCTGAAGCCCAAACATAGGAATTCAGTCACAAAGACATTTTATTTGCAGATGTGACTGTACAGGAAGATTGAGGATAGCATTATATACCAGACACTGTCAGTCTGTTAAACTGTTTACTGAATTTAGTAGGTATGCACTAGAGAAAATGATCCAGATAATTATCATTTGCGGGAGATGGAATATTGCTCTGAAAGAAACACACTGTTGGTGCTTCAGCAGCTAGTCCTTATAGGCACTAGCCCTGGTGGGTCCCATAGCCACTCATACACATGACTAAGTGAAAAGTATTTTACTGGGGCTGGCAGGAAAGAGAAAGGTTGAAAATACCCTAGGTCCAGACATTCCAACAGTTCCAGTCCAAAGTGAGCAACAACTGTTCTTGTTTTGGGACCCTGTGACAGTCCAGTCTAGAGTTGGGCTCGTCAGGCCTAGAGCCTGTGGTGCCCTCTCCAGTCCCGTCTCTATTCAAGCAAAGAGCTTGCAGGTTTCCAGACCAGGCTCAGTTACTGCTGTTCACCCATAAGTTCCACACAGACCTGCATCTGGCCGTGATCTTGTCTGCTTATTCCAGTCCTGTTATGTTACCTTGATGCTAGCCCAAGTACAAGGCAACCACAGGGACTGCAGAAAGACCAGCAGCCAGCATTCTTCCCTCCTGAGGGGGCACATTTATTCCATGGGAAGGGGAGCAGAGAGGCTGAGAGGAAAAAGAAATGCATTGATAGAGGAGAAGGATCAGTGTGAGGAAACTTGCAATGTTGCTGCCAGTCTTGACCTGTTGATGACTAAATAATAGAGCTTGTTTCAAGATGCAAAATTCAAATTTGGATCTAAACTCTCAGAGCTGCCTGAATGCTTGGACTTGGTTCTGGCTCATCACTAAAAATAAAGGATTTCACTTTACTGGGCAATTTTAGACTTTTCACCAAGACTAAATTAGTATAACGATAAGAAATCATGCCAACTGGTACTAGCTGTAATGCTATCCTTTTCTTAATGTAGAAACCAACCGGCAAGGACCCAGCCTGAGCTCTACAACTCTTTTCAGAGAGGCAACTGAACAAATGTAAGATGGCAATGTGGATACATTCTTGACACGTACCAGAGGCTGGTGCATTTGCTCTCATTTCTATGTGCCCGGTAGCTCCAGATTCTGATTTTTCACACTGCCTTGTGGGGCTATTCCTAATTCACGCTGTGGGTAGAAAAGCGACTTTCCACCCACCCACAGTGTGACTGACCTCTGGAAACTCAGTTCCCGAAAACAGCTCCAGGAGCCCCTAGTGCCACAGAGAGAAGCTATTGCAAATATTTATCTCTAGTACCAGATTAGGGTGCTGTGCTTATTCATTTCTTCTGATTCTTAAGTAAAAATAAGCCAAAAGTCCCAGAGTGTTTTGCCAATGGACTTCATTGTGGCTCACCATAAAATATTCAGGGATCTTTCCCATTTGAAAAAATCACAGATGTACACTTTGCCTTGCCGTGTCAGTCAGGAGAAATGATAGAAAAGCTCTGGAAATAAATCTGACTCTCACTCAGCACTAGGTAACCGACAAGTGTTCGTCCATCTGCCATAAGCAGTCAAACTGTGAATTCATTGATTTGATATTACTGGGGCATAATTGACTGAGGCTTTTTTGACTTTACTCCATGCTTACATTCTGGTGTTCCCAGTGCTGCTTTCGGAGTTTGTTAGTTTGATGATGACTGAGAGGCAAAACACTCTTTGAGAACTTTCAGATGGAATGTGCGAGAGAGACTCTAACTGATGTATTGCCCAACTGCTTTAGTGCTTTCTGCCAGAAACAGTGACGGAGAAAGCTTTTCACAGCTGTCCCTCAAATCCCTGCCTTGGATAGTCAAAACCCCTCCCTGAATCCAGGCTTGTCTGCAGTCACTTGTATCAGTTACCAGCACCACCACCACAGTACTTCTGCCTTAACATTTGAGTATCAATCTCTTGTGTCATCACTTGCTTTTGTGTCCTTAAATGGGCAAGATAAAAGGCCACTTGTAATTTATTCTCTGTAATTCTTTCAACAGACATGTTGTGTTAATCTACACACTATCTTGACCTTCTGCAGTCATTATAAACACTCCCTCCCCTGGTGACTTGATCATGAAAGCTGCGTGCAAAGTAATGTCATTCTGTGAAGCTTTCTGTCTATCCAAATACTAGTCTGTTCACAGATAGCTAGAATGCAATGCAGGCTGCAGCCTGACACAAAGCAATGGTTACTGGGGGGCTTGTCATAGGAGGGATAATAGTGAAGCCTTCTTTTCCCTGTAACAGAAAGACCTCTCCATCACTGTGCACAGGCAGTGTTCACATGGGCGGTGGATATCAAAGGCCTGGGGAGGCTAAGCCTCCCCTAACCCAGGCTGTGGCCCCACCCTGGGGCCCCGCCCTCGCTCCGCATAGCCCCCAAAGCTGGTGGGGGCTCACCTGCAGCCGGCGGCCTGGAGCTTGGCCTGGCGGCCAGGGGCTGGGGCAACCAGAGGCGGCTCAGGCCACGGGGGCTCCGGTGGACAGGGGGCAGGGCCTCGGGCAGAAGGGGCGGGGGTCTAGCCTCCCCAAAGAGGGGGTTCATCTGCCACCCATGAGTGTTCACATCTCAGCATCATATCCTTTGTTAGAATTCAAGTCACCCTGAGACCACTATTTGATTTTACGGCCCAGACTAATCATCGCTAACTTCACAAGCAGCCGCTACCCAGCATTCTAGTTCAGAAGTGAATCAGTACAAGTCTTGTGAGGCGATAGGTACTGATCACAAACAAAGAACCTGAGGAGCAGGGTAAGGAAACTTTCACAGCGGGAACAACAAAGAGTCTGGTGGCACCTTAAAGACTTCATGCATCCGAAGAAGTGAGGTTTTTACTCACGAAAGCTTATGCCCAAATAAATCTGTTAGTCTTTAAGGTGCCACCAGACTCTTTGTTGTTTTTGTAGATACAGACTAACACGGCTACCCCCTGATATTTCACAGCGGGGTTGTTCATTAAGGATAACAGGGTGGGGTATTTTGATGTCACACTTACTTATAAAGAGCCTGTTAAGACAATTTACTGTGGTAATTATGGCCATGAAGAGAGATCTAGCAAAGATTAGGGTACTGCAAAAAAAAATCATCAAAGACTAAGTACTACATATTTAGGGTTAAATGGGAGACCTCGTGTATCTGTGTGGGGGATGGAGGCCCCTTAGGCCTTTGCATGGGCTACCCACAATGTACCCGCCAACTGGTTGATCCTCCAGTCCCATGCAGGTAAGCAAGGAGTGAGCTGGCAGCAGCACGAAGCCTTGGCTCCACCTCTCCTGCACCCACCCAGAGCATCAGCCTGCACCTTAGCCACTACAGAAGGGGGAGAAATCTGCACCAATATCTTAGCTGTACAAGGATTGCAGCAGATTACATTCCTCCCCTCACCCCACCCCGCCCCACAAGAGGGAAATTGGAAGCAGATTCTGACTCTGAGACACAACCTGATTCCACTCTGAGGAAGCACAGCTACACAGAGAGGCTTTTACTCATGCTGAATTGTAGGGTGACAGTGATTTAATACTGTATATTTAAGTATATAAGAACCTAGACAGGCAGAATATGAAGGAGACACCATTTCAGCCCCTTTCAACTTGAAGCTATCTTACAGTAACAGGACCAAGTGTGAAGTGTCCATTTATACTCCTCTGGGGATTTGTTGTATCACAGGCTTTTCCTGTCACTTGGTCTGTGTAAAGTAGGTACGTTGGCAAGGCTTACGAAAAGGAAGGAAACATTTTTATTCCATCCAGTTTAGGTAACACAGGGGCGGTATTTATTGACATTCCCAGGGGATCCATTACTTTGATGGAAATAATTTTACAAATAACTGCACCTAACCGTTTATTGATCTGAATTCAGATGGCTTAACACACACACACACACACACACACACACACACACACACACACACACACACACACACCTTCAAGCAGGACCAAAACTAGCTTATGAGGATATTTTTTTCAAATGGTTAAAACATGTAATTTTTTGTTTTTCAATAAAAACCAAATGACAAACACTCTTCTCCTTTCTTTTCACCCACCAGTGAGCACTCTCTTTTCTATCAATCCATTGTGTACAAACCCCAAACTTACGTTCCAGCCAGCCCTTCACCTTTGGCTTAAATGGCCTTTTTGACCTAAGGAAAATTTTCAGGTATGCTACGTAGACAGTACTGAACTGCCAATCATGTGACAAGTAGTTAAATTATGTGTAAAGTTACCTAAGAGGACATTAGCCTGTCTTTAGCTAACAGGACTGATTCTCTCTAGGGGAGTATGTGGGAAAACTTAGGGGAGAGTTAAAAGAAAAAACCTGAACTCTGGCCTTGCCTACAGCAGAGTTTTAGCCACTGGTGTCTCTACACCAGTGCAAACTTCTAGCCTAGACATGACTTATATTGGTGCAGCACGTGTCTACACTTGGATGTAGCCCCACTGTGCTGGGGTCAGTGACACTTGTTATGCACTATTGTAGATGCTTAAAGATAGCGTATCACTGTCTCTGCCTCAAGTGAGAATGAGCCTGATTTACATCGGAGTAACCGAGAGCAGAAGCCAGCCTGTTATCTGGATTACTGTGAAATCTCTGCTTATGTAGCCTGAAGCAGCTGCACAGTTTGTCCACAGCAAAGCTTGGTTCGGAAAACCGCAGTCTTTTATGGGCGCAATTAAGCTCCTCATGTGCATCCTTGACATTAAAGCTTATTTAAATTTAAAAGCAATGTTTTGTAATAAAGTATTTTTTTTCTAGTTTATTTGGATGCCAGAGTTGAGCAGAGACCTTGGGGTTGGCTGATTCATGCCTGTTTCATTTTCCCATTCAATCCATTTTCTCTGAAAAGGAGACATAAGCAGTGAAGCCAATATAGTTTTATTGGATCCAATGCACTGGCACTAAAACAAATATATGTACACTCAGCCCACTACACTTTTATTAAAACAAATAGAATTTAATTCAAACCAGCATTCAATAGCTTCTTTTTAAAAAAGCAATGAAATTAAACCCTACCAATACTTTTGCTCAATATGTTTTCACAATCAGATTCATTTGACCTAAGCAATATACAGTTATCATAGGTAACACATTTTTATTAAAAACAAATTTACTGAAACCAAGTTTTCCTTCAACCAATAGACAGAAATTCTAACCAATTGTAAGATTAGATCATTAAAACTGATGGGGGTTTTTTGGTTGCTGTTTTTTTACTCCAGCAAAAAGACATTTCTATTTAGACTTTTTTTTTTTTTTTTTAAGCTGATGCACAATGGAATCGATGCAACCAATGTCTTTTCTGGAAGCAATAACTTTCAGTGTCTTTTCGGTCAAAATATACTTTGCCAGCTCAAACTTTTAACTAGACCACAAATAGTACTGCCAATGTTATTAATGCATGGAAGCTGGGTGCTCTAGTGATTCCAGCAGGGAAATAGGAGTGTGGAATAGGGCTGTGCAAAGTGTTTGACTAGAAGCCAGACCCTAGTGTTCTGTGTGCAATGTAAGGGCCTGGTCTTGAGAGATACGGAGCACCGTGACATACTGACCCAATAGAGGGAAACAAACACATGTACGGAATTCTGTAGGGCCTAGAGTTGACATCACTTGCTAGTGGAGAACCAGTTTTGGGGGTACCAGAAACCTGAAAGAAAAACTGAGCAGAAGCTAAATACACAGCAGAGAATCTGAGCCACCATTACAATGCTGTTCTGAAGCTCAGTTATATTAGTAATACTATTATGGATGAGACAAAGGAATCGGATGTCTAATGACCATTGATTTTCAAGGGCCATGGGGTGCCACTGAAAATCCCCCCTCGATGTATAAAACTCAGTTTTGAGAAAAAAACATTTTGCACTTGTAAAGCACCGTTCATCTCTTTAATTTCATTGGGAGTGTTCAGAACCCATCCTTTGATTTGGAGAGGCTGTCTTCTTTTCTAATCTCCCCTCTCTCTTTCCCTCTCAAGCTTACAGAGGCTGGTGAAGCAGATAAATGCTTTTAAACGTGTTGTTGGTAAAAACCATTACAAATATTTTTAAAACATTTTGTAAAAGGCGTGTTATTACTGTTCTAAAAACCAAGCTGTTTTACAAAAGACAATACAGTAGAGGTGGGATACTTAAAAGCATCTAAAATGACCTAGGAGCACAAGTCCACAGGACAGGTGTTTTTAAGTTATTTACATGGTTTTGAAATATCCACCCTATAGTCTTAATAAGCCATTGATAGGAATCAGAAGAATTGCCATCATTTTACATAAAACGATGTAGTGATCAGATGCGCCTTACTTCATGCTCACAGGACTCTGGAGCCTGCCACAACTGGAAGGGTACTGAGGACAGCTGAGACAACTGAAGTATAACCCCAGTGATTGTCAGAGCTTTGCAAGACCAACAAGGGGAGGGGGGGCATGTGGTGAGCAGGGGATCAATCCTAAAGGAAAGAGAACATAAATACAACTTGGAATGGGGAATTTTAGTGGGTTCCTCTGAGCCTTTCCCTTTTTGCACTCTCACCAGTAACACGTTTTGGTGACCTTCCCTCCCGAGTCAAGGGCTCTCCCCCAGAGCTGTCAACGTCAGTCTTCCAGTCCGTCAGGGTCGCAACATTAGATAGCACTGGTGGGAGCACTTCCTCCTATGTGTGGGCGGAACAGCTGCCTCTGCAGATTTCCCAGCCCAGGGAGCAAAGGATTACATTCAGGACTGATACTCAGACACCCTCCCCTTCATCAGGTTGAGTGGCAGCGCAGTGCAAGTGACAAAATGCTTCCACTCTTTCCAAAATACTTTGTCAAGGGGGCTACTGCTGCTTCTGTGCCTCATTCTCAGTGACAACATTTCCAGTCAACAGCTCAGCAGCTGCGTCTGCCAGTCAGGCTTCATCTCCTCTGCCAGTCTGGCGCGGGGGGGGGGAGAAACACTCCTACGCTGAAAATTTTTAATTAATACTGACGTTTATCAAGCAACTGCTGCTCGTTGTATTGGTTTACATGAAAATGGTAGAAATAAATGGAACTGTCATAAAGTTGTAGACCATCCCATCTTCATTATGGATAAAGTGTGGGAGAAGTGAATTGTAAAAAGAAAGAGACAGAAGTTTGAAGAGACACCTACGAAGTATCCAAATGCAGAGGTTTTGCTCTCAGATGGTTTATTTTTAATTTTCCTTATATTTCTAATTTCCTCCCCATTTTTCCCCTCACCTGTACCATTTAACTCAGATACTAGCCACGGTGACATATTATCACACTATATGCCCCTCTTACCCTTTTTCACATTTTCTGTGCTTCCCCCCCCACACACACACACCCTCTTTGACTAGGATGTCCTTTTCCTGAATCATTCTTCCCCCCTCACTTGCAGACGCAACACCCTACTTACCAAGGCTAGACTGTGCCTTTAGGCACAGCCCTGAGCAATACATGTGTGTCTCCGTCCCATGAGTAACCGCTGGAGGCGTTGTGCCTCAGAGACCTCCCTCTAAGGCCTTGTCTACACTGGCGGTGTGGCATGTGAAAAAGCAGGTTGCCAGCCTCCATGCTGCACTGTGTTGCTACACCTCAGTGTAGGCTCTAGCAGGGGGCAGGCAGTGGGGAAAGCCTCCAGCAGCTCTCCATTGCCAGAGCCTTTCACTGTGGTGAGGAAAGGCTCTAGCAGGGGGTGGCAGTGGGGAGCTGCTGGAGCCTCCCCCCATTAAATCCTCTCCCTGTGATGGGAAAAGTCTCCAGTAGCAGGGAGGCAACTGAACTCTACACTGCTAAAATACCAATGAAGACAGAGGAGGCACCGTTGCGGGTCATAGAGAGTTGTGTAGGGTATGTACCACATGGTTCTGGCGTGTCTTTACTCTACTCGCCTAAGCCGTGCCTCTCTGTCTACACTGCTACTTATACCCGTGCTATGGGAGCATGCAGTATGTGTACTCTAAATGCCACCATAAGTGTAGACATCATCTGAATCATAAATCCTCCCCTGCTTCCTTCTTGCTCCTGGGGAGAGTGGGGGGGGGGGGGGGAAGGATAATTTTCTATTGACCTATATCCGCAACAAATTATGACACACCCTATGCAAATTCAACTGCACACACCAGCAACAAGATGGATGTAACCAAGACTCCACTCATGCCCCAGCTATTTGCTTCAGGTATAAAGTAAGAGGATGCTGCTATGCACTTGGACCCAAGGTCCTGGAAGCCTGCACTGGGATGCAAGGAAATTCTTACTCCCCCTTATTCTCCTGCATGGGTCTGAAGTCCCCAGGCCACAATCTAGCCCTATAATAAAATTCTGCAATCTGGTGAGAAGTCCCAGGCAGCTGGACTAATTCTGCTGGTGTGACAGCCACCATCTGGGCCACCACATTGGAGACCTTCCGAGAAAAGTATAAGTTGTTACAACTTGAGCTAAAGAGCCTCAGCTCTGTAACCAAGGCCATAACTGATTAATATCCTCTGTGTATTGGGCACAGAGGGGGAACAATAAAACAAGGGTGTTACCTTGGCACTTGGAAAATGGCCACTGATGTTCTCAAAGCCAAAATGGTACCACAGGAAAAACAAAATCAATCCACTTTCTTCCATTGAAATTATTTTCTCTCTCCCATATATGATTATGTCTAAAGTAAACTGGTGACCCACTCATAATTCTATATGTAGGTGACATGTTGACTCTATAGGCCTGTTACATTCCCATCATGATGAAAGGAGCTAAATAACTGTGAGATACTAACACATGCTGAAAATCATGGATATTCATAAATCACACAGTGTCTTCTCTTTCTACATACTGTCTTACTGACTAGTTTAGTGATAGATCAAGGTTCTTTTTTAATATGTGTTGTACAAAACTACAGTAATATCAGAAGCACCCAAATATGGCAGGCTTTGGGTGTCTGTTCCTGTTTGTTTACAAATTAAAGTTTCTCTCTCAAAGGCGCATCTGATCACTACATCGTTTTATGTAAAATGATGGCAATTCTTCTGATTCCTATCAATGGCTTGTTAAGACTATAGGGTGGATATTTCAAAACCATGTAAATAACTTAAAAACACCTGTCCTGTGGACTTGTGCTCCTAGGTCATTTTAGATGCTTTTAAGTATCCCACCTCTACTGTATTGTCTTTTGTAAAACAGCTTGGTTTTTAGAACAGTAATAACACGCCTTTTACAAAATGTTTTTAAAATATTTGTAATGGTTTTTACCAACAACACGTTTAAAAGCATTTATCTGCTTCACCAGCCTCTGTAAGCTTGAGAGGGAAAGAGAGAGGGGAGATTAGAAAAGAAGACAGCCTCTCCAAATCAAAGGATGGGTTCTGAACACTCCCAATGAAATTAAAGAGATGAACGGTGCTTTACAAGTGCAAAATGTTTTCCTATCAAAAATGTACAATGTAAAATAGAATAATTTCTTCTTATTTTTGGAGGCGGGTCAGAGAATAGTTGTTCTTCCATAGACAAACAGTAAACACATAACTTCACCCTAGATTACTTTTATTTTAGATTAAGAGAAACAGTAAAGATGAGAACAAACACAAAGTCTCCATGCGTGAGCACAGCGTGTGGGATTTGCTCCATAAGGCAAATTCATAGGGAGACTGGTTAACAGTGTAATTAAAAGTGTAATTCACAGAAAACAGCTTTGTGCAGCTAAATGTGCCACCCTCATCAATCAGACAGTATGATCTGAGCACAATGCTTGGCAGTGGGGTGTGACAGGAGTTCCTCAGTTCTAATCCCACCTTGAATACTACCGTCTCCTTCTGTGGCCTTGGACAAATCAAGTGGTAGCTCCTCAGAGCAAGGCTTACCTACCTGGTTTTGATTCCGATACATTCTTATCTTTACCTGCTGCTGTAGCGTGACTCCGCACCTTTGAACTCATGCACTTTTTGCCTACTTACATTACATTAAAGGTATGTCTACACTGCAACCAGAGGCACTACTGTAGCTTGTGTAGACATACCAGTGTTAGCCTTAATCTAGCTAGAGCAGCTAAAAATGGCAGTGATAATGCAGTGGCCCAGGAACCTGAGTATGTACTCACACTTCTAGCCTGGACCAGAGTCTGTGCCACCGTGTCTTCATTACTATTTTTAGCCACGCTAGCTAGATTAGCCGCAAGCGGCAATACTCTGTCAGCTGCAGTGTAGATACGCCCTCAGATGGCTCCAGCCTCCACCAGAGAAGTCACCTAAGCACTCTATCAGTTTCCCAACCTGTGAAGTGGGGATGCTGATATCTGCTTTCTTGCCTCATGTCAGTGTTGTGAGGATTAATGAATTAATGTTTGTAAAGTGCTTCAAAGATACAGGGCCAGATCTTCAGCTTCTGTAAATCAGGATGTGTCCAGGCACAGACTCTTACATTGCTATATAAATAGAACAGTAGATGTTACTTGCATGGGAATCTGGATTCAATTGCAGTGCAGAACACTTGTCACATCATCTTCTGTTACCTTTATTTTTCATGCGCTCATTTAATACGTTTCCCATGGACACCTTTAAAAAGTCCCTCCAATCCTGAAAGACATTTCAAGTAACAAAATTATTCTTAGTGATTTAAATAAAATACAAATCATCTTTTTCCCCCTAGATCTGCCCAGCGGCAATTGCTGGTTGCTGATATACAGTATGTTGTTATTTCTCTTTTAGGAAATAAATATTGTTTCATTTGTGAAAAAATATACTCTAATTTCAACTGTAAAATACAGTAACTGGTCTTCAGCAATACATTAATTATGCACACCTAGCTGTATTGAAGACTGTAAATTCATCAGATGATTCAGGTCAGGGGGTTGCTAGAGTGGAGGGATATTTGTCTCCCTCCCCCCTCCAGGGAAATCTGTCACCCTAGCTGAGATATCATTTGAGGGGTGGCTCTCCAGAGGCAGCTGAGGCCAAACTTGCTGAGTCTCTTTGAGATATGTTTATCTATTATTGACATTCACATCCAGTAATAATTCAGGAAGTAAAAATAGAAAATACATCCACTTGAAGCATCTTTGGATCTTGCACTGAAAAATTTCTACTAGAGGAGAGACTGATTGGGCCACTGTCAGTGCGGGTCCCCGTGGACAAATACTTTGCCATCCTATATGCTAAGTTTCAGAAATGCACATGGTTTTGGAGATATTAAATAAAGCATGAAAGAAAAGCACAAGCAATGTTAATATCACTGACATGAAATTAGAGTCTTATATTGGGTGCCCAGTTGTTGCCAATGCAAGGTTATATTACACATGGTAACAAAGAATCTTTTTTATCTCTTGCCAATATTCATCATTTATTCTTCTTTATCTTCTGGGGTGTGCTTTATTTCTTTTCTCCTTCTGATATTCTCTCTCTGCCCTTCTCTTCCAGCTACTCTAAATACCCTATGTCGACCACTGGTGGGTTTCTAGGTCCCACTTAGCAGTGAGTCAGCTTAAACGTTTGTTTTCTTTATAGTGAAAGAAAAACTTAATAGGAACAAAAAAAAGTCAGCTTTTGTAATAAAATGACAAATTTAAAAAGCTGAGGTGATCACCACTGGATGCATCAGAAGTTCATCTTTAGCTAAAAAGGTCCAAACTCTAATTATAATTCATTATTTGTGAACATTTTGAGCAATAAGGAAATTGCAAAAAACTAGAATATATTCCATTAAAACAACGGTAAACTCAAGATAATTAAAAAAAATAGGATGTCTCCTTACTTGTATTACTTACTAGCAATTTTTATTATTAAGATTCACTATTTAAAAATTCTAATTTACTTTTCACCATTTATGATGTGTACTTTTTGTATTTCTTTCATCTTGGATAATGATCCATTTCACTTTTGTTTGTGCTCAGTTATCAGTTAGTTTCTCATGTATTAGCATTATGCTGCAGTGTTTAGATTCTACAGGGGAATGATTTCATCCAAAAATGTTTCCTTTGGAATTTTAAAGATGTAACAGAAGCCTTTGTACTGATCATAGGTTATGGAAAAATCTATTTTACAGCACCAAAATTTTGGGCCAAATTTGTCCTGATGGTGTCTTTAATGTTAATCCATAAAAGGATGTTGAAGTTGAGTTTGAGCCACTTACATACATGTGGCAGGATTAGATTCAGGAGAATGGCAGAGCATTCAATTGATCTATTAATAATTAATTAATATTAATCCTGTTTATTACAGTAGTGCCTGCGAATCAGCTAAGAGTTGGGCCTCATTCTGCTAGGCACTGCACAAACGGTCTGGGTGGCCTAGGGTGGCAAAAAAGCCAGAGCCGGCCCTGCTGACTGGTTCCTCTTTGTACTTTCTTCTTCCTCCTCTCTATCCACAATGTGTGTGGGGAGAGGAGGAAAAGGCACCATCTGAGTCCTAGTTTTAGCAGATTGGGGCGGGGGTCTCCTCTGCACAGTCCTGGGGATAGGAGTGGAACAGGCTGGGCCCCATTTTACCCCATCCCCCCAACTGCTCACTCCCTGCTTAGCCTGCTTCTGCAGCCACTCCTACTAGCTGCAGGCTCAGGTGGGAGAGTGTGGCTTCAATTCACAGACCCAAGGTACTTCTGATTTCAGCCCAGGCTTCTCCCTTTTAATATAAATAATCAATCATTATAGAAGAAGCTGAACTCAATCCTTTTCCCAGTGAGGTCATTGGCAAAATTCATATTGACTTCAATGGGAGAGAATCAGGCTCTATGATAGAATTGATAGATAATTAGCACACGCTAGGTTTAATTAGAATGGATGAACTTGATTATTTGAGTCCCAATAAAACAAAACAAAAGAGAACATAAATCCATAAATAGTGAAGAATCTTTTGTTGTTTGTTGGTTTTGATGCTAAGAAGTGGGTCACTTGGTGTGTGCATAAACAAAGAAGATAAATGGCTAGAAGAGGAATGAATTTTCCATAACCTGATTAAAGGATAAGGCTGGCTCCTAGGAGAATGTTACAGTGCTTAATGATTTTGTTGTTGCTATTCTTAATGTGTCTAATGTTTGCTGTTTAAGAAAATCAAGAAAAATGTTAAAAGGTTACTCCGAAAGGGAGCTGTCGGCCAAGGGTTGGAGGGAGAAAGACAACCCCATTCAGCCAAAGATTTCCCCACTGGCAATGCAGGGGAGGAGGAAAGACTCCACAGCAAAACCACTTAGAGATCCAAGTCCTGGGTTGTTTGGGTTTTTTTTAAGCACTGCTTCCCCCCTCTAGAGCTTCTTGAGGTTACTACAGCTGACAGTCTGGAGAGTCTCCCAGTTGGGTGCAGACAAAGGCCCAGAATTTGTTCACAACTGCTTGGGACACCAGGCAGCTCTGTAGAAGAACTTGCCTATAGAAGAACTGCCCCTGCTTTGTGACCTCCCACCTACAGACATGGAGAACTTGCCTACATGATAGACCCTTTAGTGGTATAGTTATGCCAGCATTAACTATGCTAACCGAGGCCCCCTAGTGGAGATGCAGCATAAACCATCAGGAGGAGTTCGTTTGCCGGCATAGCTACGTCTCCCTGTATGTATTAGCGAAGATGGAAGAAGCATTCTTCTGTTGGCATAGCTGCATCTATACCGGGGTTTTGTCAACATAGCTATGTCAGCTAGTGGTGTGATTTTTTTCCACATCCTAGCCAACATATTTTTGGCTAAACTTTGAAGAAGAGACTAAAGTGACAAATTGTCTTCAAGACTGGTCTACCTGCTGCCTAGCCAGTTTATATGCCCCACGGAGACTAACATGCGCTGGTCACCATGCTCAGCCCAGTTTCTTCCCAGTGGTTCTGGCTACTCCCACACATTCCCATATCAGTGTCTGCTGCACAGGACTACACTTAGAATGTTAGGGCATTTAGCTATTACCATGGCATGCTGCCAACGTTTTCCTGACCAATACAAATGAGAGAAGGGAAGTGGCAATTGTAAACAGTTCATAGCAGCAAAAGCTCATAAAAATTCATGGGACAAAGAAAAGCCACTTCCCTACCCTGAGGGCAGTCTTCCTGTCAAATATCAAAGCCGTGCTGCAAATAATAAAGGTGAGAGAGCTTCTCAAAGAAAAGGACAAGAATCTTTTATATTGGAAAATATTAGGCAACTTAAATATAGGAGTCACTATTAGCTCTCCCTGTAACAATAGATCATTTTTGTAGTGTCCTTATTTAAGAAAAAGTGGGCCAAATTCATCCCCAGCATAACTCCATAACCTTCACTTGAGCTGCACTATGGATGAATTTGACCCAATTTATTTGTTGATGTGTTTTTCAAAAATCTGCATCTTCTGAAATAGAAATAAGTACTTTTTTAAAGCCTTGTTATATTTTGTATAGCTATTGCCATAGCATAAGGCAGATCTTTATTAGCTAAAATCCTTTTTAACATAACTTACTATTTTAGTTCCCATAACAACAGAATATATCTAATAATGAGGAAACTCATTCTCTCCAGTCCTTTGCTTGGTGTAAGATATTTTTCTCTATGTAAGAGAAGCTTGTACTGTAATAGGAGCTCATGCAAACCAGAAAGCTTGTATAGTTCATCACATGGGTTGACCTAGTGAAAAGTGTTTACACTAGCTCCTATATTTAATTGAGCATCTTCAGGTAAAGTCAGCAAAACAGCACAGGGAGAGACTGGGTTAACATCTCTGCAGCCAACGATAGCTATACATAGCCTATATATTCTAATTAGGTTCTGAAATACCAATTTTTCGTGTGTGTCCTCCTAGATGCTAACAAATTTACTATATAGTTACAAAAACACAGTCATACAGGCGTTGGCTAGCCCAGCAAGGTTTATCTTCAGTGTATAGCTCTTTTCCTGAATTCAATACTGCAGGCACAATTTAATGCAAACCCAATTTATGACTTAATGCTCCCGGGACCATAGTGGGAGATTGTTACATTATTCTTTTCTAATCCTATTTGTGTTTTAATTTGCTAAGTCTGTAATGAGGTGCATGCCTTGAATAGATTCAAGATCTTTCACATTGCTTTTGACTTTGTTTAATAATAGATAGTACAGTTTGCATTCAGAACCGAAGTGCTCAGGTCAGTATTTTCTCTTCATTTTCGCAACTAGAATGAATAAAATTACACCATGAAAGTAATTGTATCCACGTTTCCTTGTTTATCACTTAATGGTTTATTTCCTGTTATAATTCTAAATATTTGAGGTCACAAAAATCAATTCTGAGTGGGCTCTGGCTTGCCTGTTCCAAATTATTCTGAAAATAAAACAAAATATCACTCAGAAAATAAGGTCCTTCTGAATAAATGGTTGGATACCATCATCTTGTTATAGCATTGTTTCTTTGATTTTTTTTATATTTATGATACTACAGTAGAAGTAAAAAGAAAAGGAGTAATACTTCAGATACTAAATACACTTGAATAGAGTGATCCTGATTAACAGCAGACAATCTGGCTCTGTATATTTCAAATATTTAGGCTTAAAGATACTGTCTGTAATCAGAATTGCTACTAATGCTTTGAGGAGAATAGGAATTCTGTTTCAGAGAGGATTGAGATTTCCAAATGTGTTTTTGTTTCAATTTGAAACAAAAGCCAAAAATGTTGAAGTTCTCCACAAAAGTAAATTCTGAAGTAACACTCTGATGACTCAAAATGAAATTTTTCTTCAAAGACATTTTGTGGATTTTGACATTATCTAATATCTAATAAAATATAAAAGATTTTAAATTTTTGGAAAAAAAATGTTTTTTTTCCCTTTTGAAATAAGATGTGTTGTTCTGAAAGTGTCAAAACAGGATGTTTTGCCATTGATAAAACTTCCTCTTAAACAAAACAGTGATTAACTCAACATGCATTTCCATTTTGATAGAACTGCATTTTCCAATGGAAAATAGTTCTGTTGAAGTTTTTCTGACTGCAGCACTCTGTACCTCAAAGCAGCACCCTGGAGCCCCCATATTCACCATTGTCATATAATTCTGATATGTCTTGTACAAAGTATGCCTTGTGAGATATCATTTTAAAAGTCTTGATCTGTTGAATATTAATATCCTGTTGGACTGTATGTGCTGTCATTGTTTGTGAAGTTATGAAGTTTTGCTATGTGTGTTACTGAAATACGTTGTGAGGTTGGGAACACCCACAACCAGACTTTCAGGTACAACAGTGCAGTAGCCAGACATGCCCATTAAAGGGACTCCACTTGCCCAGCAGCCATCCCAAATGACTTCTCAGAGAGAACACGTAGACAATGGAGACTGCTTGACCAGTGGGGTTGGACCCCCACATCACAAGGAGAGGGAAAATGACATCATGACTTGGCCTCACTCCCCCCACAATTCAACACCTGAAGAAATATCTGGAGGACAAAGACTTTGAACTGGGGAGGGTAGTCCCAGGCTGGAAAAGAGTCCCAGCCTGTGTATTGAGGAACTATACCATCTGTCAGGGTGAAATACTGCTTGATTCAAATCCTGTTTAGTTTATAGAACTTAGTTTGCGAATTTATTTTATTTCTTAGGTAACCAACTTTGATCTCTATGCTCACTATGTATAAATCACTTAAAATCTATCTTTCTGTAGTTAGTAAACCTGTTTTATATTTTACCGAAAAGAGTGTGCTTTGGTTGAAGTGCTTGGGAAATCTCAGCTCAGTTTACAAAGGCTAGTGTGTGTCCTCTCCACATGGAAGGAGGGCAGACTGGGTAATGAACTTGCACTGGTCAGGCTTCTGACCAGTGTAAGATGTTACAGTTCAGGGGTACAAGGCTGAAGAACTGGGGCGGGAAATTGGCTAGAGCCTCTCTGTTGTTGGTTCACAAGTGGCTGGGGAAAGCATTCATGTAACTCAGTTGGGTGTGTCCCTGCCTGTGGATGTCTGTGTAAGTGCAGTGCTTGTCAGAAATTTGTAGCTTGGCAACAGCATCACAGAGTGAGAGGGACATACCAGGTTGGTGGGACAGAGGGCTCAGTGGTCCCACAGTCCATGTTGCACCCCAGGAACCCCATCACACTGACCAACTCTGCGTGCTGCTGCGTCCAATCCTCTTAACTGTGTCTGTGTCTGACTGTTACACAATAGGTGATTAAACCCAGCCTCTCTGTTCCAAATACACAATCAGTGCCATGTTGCTGTTCTCTGAATACTCCCACTGTAGGTATCTTTACTGCATTCAGAAAATGGGTTTCAGACTTGGAACAGATTGAGCCCTGCTGATGCAGGAAATCACAAAGGGCTATTGTGCCCCAAAATAAGCTACATGGTGTTTCTGCTACTGCTTTTCTTTGGGGATTGCATTAGAGGGCTGCAGCTTTAATTTCCACTGGTGGAGCTCTGCTGGGAGAGACTGTAGTAAGAATATGCTAAGTACACCCATGACATGCATGTCCCTCACCCCCTCATTAGAGGAATGGTTTTAGATGCTTAACTCCATTATAAGCTCTCCTCCTGCAGAATTTTCTGCCACTGAGTATATGTCCCTGTGCTGGCAGAAGCCAGAGTAGGTCAGGGACTGTATCTGTACATATATCCACTGGATGAATGCAAATGGGTAAGGTTTTTTATTTATTTATTTTTAAATACTAAACAAAGCCCTGATCCTGCTGTTGGTAGGATGTGGCTTGAAAGCTGCCCAACTGTGGAGCCCCACTGAAGCAGCACCCCATACTCAGGTGAAGGAACAGGGACCAAAATATGCCCTGAACAGGAAAAATGCACAGAACTTATAGTCAACAACTTGATTTTTCAGGTTTAGTTTCTACTAATTCCAAGCAACTCTTCACTTAGTCCCCAAACTGATGAATCAGAAGAAGAAGAAAAACCTCACAACTAGTACTTTCCCATCACTAGATCCCAGGACAGAGGAGGATTTGGGAGGGAATCAAGGCTGTTTTCTTGGAGACATAGAACATAAAATGCTGGGAATAAATCTGTTGTATATTGATCTCTCAATTTAATAAAGAGGCACACAAGTGTATGGCAGTCTAGGCTTAAATTCACAGCTGGTGTTAGCTTGTGCACCTCCATTTACTTCAGCAGAGAATTTGGCTCAAGTTTTATCTACAGGTGGCTAAAATTACTTTAGCCTCCTTCAGATTTCAAGGAAGTGAGCCAGGGTGATTTAGGTTCAGATCCCTGGCTCTTAGCCAGACAGCAACTGGTTCCAGGATTGGTCTAAAACTGGAAAGCAACTGTTTTCCATATTGGACACAGCTGAAATCTTGCAAGTTCTCATGAAATTTTCATCCAAAATGGTGAAAGTCTCGTGAGAACTGTTGATAATATGAGATTTATGATATTTTAGGCTGAAACTTCACAAGAAAAGCTGGGGAGATTTCATCATCCAAAGTTTACCTGAGCCTCTCCTTGATTTGATCTTAAACCCAAACCCAGAAGTCCTAGGGTAAACTTGATCTAGTCTACAAGCATCTTTATTTATTTCAGATGGCTTAGGGTATGTCTTCACTACCCACTTCCAGGGCCGGCTCCAGGGTTTTGGCCGCCCCAAGCAGCCAAACAAACAAAAAAAAAAGCCGCGATCGCGATCTGCGGCGGCAATTCGGCGGGAGGTCCTTCGCTCCGAGCAGGAGTGAGAGACCGTCCACCGAATTGCCACTGAACAGCTGGACATGCCGCCTCTCTCCGAAGTGGCCACCCCAAGCACCTGCTTGGTAAGCTGGTGCCTGGAGCCGGCCCTGCCCGCCGCATCAGCGGGTAGCGATGGAGCTAGTGGGGATTGATTTATCATGTCTAGTCTAGACATGATAAATCGACCCCTGAGCACTCTCCCATCGATTTCTGTACTCCACCGCCGCGAGAGGCGCAGGCAGAGTCGATGGGGGAGCGGCAGCAGTCAACTCACCACGGTGAAGACACCATGGTAAGTCGATCTAAGTATGTCGACTTCAACTACGTTATTCACATAGCTGAAGTTGCGTAACTTAGATGGATCCCACACACGCACACACAGTGTAGACCAGGGCTTAGACTAGGTCTACACTGGGGGGATCGACTTACTGTGGTGTCTTCACCACGGAGAGTCAACTGCTGCCTCTCCCCCATCGACTCTGCCTGCGCCTCTCATGGCAATGGAGTACAGGAGTCGACGGGAGAGTGCTCAGGGGTTGATTTATTGTGTTTAGATGTGGCGGGTAGTGAAGACATACCCTAAAGAGGCAGTATCCCTCCCACATACTCTAATTAAACTAGCTTTCCTGATCTAAAGTAATAATATCTAGATTCAACAATATATAGTTTATTAAAATGCATCAAGACCTATACCCATGAGGTTAGCTTCTGGTGATACCACCAACAGAAGGCATACAAGATGAAACTATATGACGTTTATTTGGTAGGTTAAATAGCAGACCAATCAACATGGCAAAAAGAAAATAACGAGGTCTTGATGAACTATTGTCAGACCATTTCATGGACCATCAGAACTTCCTAGTGGCCCACAGAATGAAGTAATTTGAGAACCAAGCACAGGGGGGACTGGGGAGCAGGTTTGAGAAAGACTATCCTATGAAGCGGTGCACAGAAGTTGAAGACCAGATGGACTAGCAGTAGTTAGCCTACTGATGTTTTACTGTGCTTGGCAGAATCCTCTTGAAGAATTAATTTTTTCACTTAGATAGCGTTTGTCTTTTCTTTGTGGAAGATGAATCCCTACATTTAGCAGTTCATCTCTGGAGTTACTACTCAAGAAAAACATTTCAACAAGAGTTGTGCCTGAGTAAGGACAGGAGAACTGGGCCCCTAAATCTGTTCTAAACAGGTAGGTTCAAGTAAAACCTACAGACATGTTAGCATTCTTGTGTGTGTGTTGTTCCTTTTAGAAGTAGCAGGGAAGTTTGGAGCAATGTGAAGCTTTTAGAGCTTTTCGAAAGTTCTAGATATTCTATTTTGCAACACTTAAAGCATTGGCATTTATATATATATATATCCCATACTTGCAATGACCTTTGCTAAATGAATCTGCTTGACTAGAGTTCCTTTGTTATGCTCTTTGTTTACAACTTCTTTGCTCTTCCAGGACATACTTCACCCTCCTCCTCTTCCACTCTCACCAAACGCACTTCCTGACTTGCCTTGAGATCAGGTGTACAGGGGTTGATTCACTGCTGGAGTGCCACCTTGTGGTCAGGCGTGACATAGGGGCTCTTTCCTTATCTGTCACCACCTGCTGATGGCTGCTCTATTTTTTTGATCATCCACTTCTTCCCATGACACGGCCTTCTGTCCATGTCATAATTTAAGTTTATCCCTTCCAGGGTAACAGTCTAACAAATTAATGTCCAAGTCTTGTATCAGGTCTTTGGTCCAAACTCTGGGCCCCATGGTCGTCACTTCCTTTTCTCAGGACTCTCACTCATCCTTGTCTCCTTCTCTAGCCTCATACTGCCTCACCGGTGCCTGATAGGGGGACCTGAGCCCTCCCACTACACTAGTGCCCAGGGACCCTATAGCCAGCAACCAAGGTCTACTCAATCCAGCTCCTTGCTGTTATTTCCCTGGTTTGTTCCTACCAGTCTCTCTCAGGCCTTCTTACCCACCACCTCTAAATTAAGTTCACCCATCTCTCAGGACTGGGACTCTCAGGGCCCTGTGGAATCGCCTAACAAACCAAAAGGTACAAACGCAAACCAACTTCTGTCCTCAGGCTTGGCCTTTCACGCCTCTTAAATTCCCCTTGCTGCTCCTCCACTGAACACCTCCCCAGGCTCTCCCCCTAGAAGCAGGGGCCATGCCCTTTTATCAGGGCTTACCTGGGAGCCTGCTCCCCTCTCAATGGCTACTTTGTCTCTCTCCTGGTCTCCTGCCAGACTTCAGGAGAGTATCCCAGGGCTTGTTCTCCCCACCGGGCTTCGTCCTTGACCCTCCTGGTATCTCTGCTATCTGTAGTCCCAGACAGTGACTGCAGACTCTCTCCCAGCCATCCTGTATTACTCTCAACTTCCACTATTTACAGCCCTCTCCCATCCTCTGTTAAATCTAGCTCCGCCTGCAGGCGCAGCCCTATACGCTAGTTGGCCTCGAAGGCCCACATTAACACTTTTGGAGCCTGTGTGGAATACACACCACACCACATCAGGCCACTTTAAAATATATATATATATATAAATAAAACTTACAGCACTGCCAATTGCTAGTGCTCTGCAGTCAAGCAGTCAGCGCTTTGAAAACCACTGGCCCAGTAACGTTCCTGACACCATTACTATGGGTGCAACTTGCCCAGGTCCGCCACACCCTCAACTCCATATTGGGACAATTCAGGCAAAGAGACACGTGGGGTGTGCATATGTGTGGGGGGAGGAAGAGGGAGGCGTCTTCTGCACACAGCATTGTAAAGGGGTGCTCTGTGCTGACACCACATGACCTACAGAAAGGGCTCTGGGGACAACCAGGGGAGTCATGCTAGGAGCCCAAAAACCCCACAGTCTGCAGAGGGACAAAATCCCCCTATTTTGGCCCCATTGGCTGTAGAATAATGGCTGCAGAGGGACTACATCGCAGCCCTCTTGCGGTGGGTTGCGAGTTGAATCCCACCCCCTTCCCAGGCTTGCTTAGGGCTGAGCTCTTTGGCCCCAGTCCAGTTCAGCTCTTAAGCACAGGCTTAACAGTAAGCACATGGAATAGTGGCTCCAATGGGACTATGTGCATGCTTGAAGTAAAGCACATATTTAAGTGCGTTGCTGGGTCACGGCCAGAGTGCTCAGTATCTTGCCGGACAGAGCCCTTACTGCCCTGCTCAAACTTCCATTGCTCAGGCCTTGTGCAGGGAATAGTGACTATCAGCCTGTTTGCTCAGGGAGGTAACGATGCTCATGATTTGCTGGTGATTGTCTATTACCTTCATCTCCTGCCTGGAGGATGAAGGTAATAGACCTTCAGGGCCGGCTCCAGGCACCAGCACAGGAAGCAGGTGCTTGGGGGGGCCAATGGAAAGGGGCGGCACGTCCAGGTCTTCGGTGGCAATTCGGCGGCTGGTCCTTCAGTCCCACTTGGAGTGAAAGACCCGCCACTGAATTGCCGCCGAAGAAGCGGCGCGGTAGAGCTGCCGCTGAAGTGCTGCTGATTGCGGCTTTATCTTTTTTTTCCCCCGCTTCAGGCGGCAAAAAAGCTGGAGCTGGCCCTGGCCTGGTACAATTCAGTAATTTAGCTAATGATGTTACTGGGTTGGGGTCCATTAAAGTGAATTGTGGCTCAAACTATTCTTTGCACCTTATGACAACCTTAAAACGATAGCATGATTATCAGAATCTGACCCTCTACTATAGGTTCATATAGCACCTAGCACAATGGAGCCCTTACCTGGCTTAGGCTTCTAGGTCCTACCCTAATAAAAGTTGTTATTAATAAAACAAGCTCAAATGATTTGCTTTCTGTTTGAATATTCAGACTCAGGGTAGTCAAACCAAATTGAAATTCCCCATATCACTCTCCCTCCTATGCCTAATTTCCTTATTGTATTTCATTTTAAGAGCGTTCAGTAATTCTGACTCCTCTGATTTTGAAAAGGGAAAGAGAGGATGTGACCTTGGGTACTGAAATATCCAACAGAATAATTACCACTTGTTGGGAAGAAAAAGGGTGGGGCAAAGGTATTTATTGATTTTTACCTGCTGGGGCTGTAGAAAAGAGTTTCTCAATGATCGGTCCGTGGACCAGCGCCAGTCCATGGCAGCCTCCTGGCTGCTCCCTGAGATTTCCCTGACACAGCTTAGGAAGGCAGCAAGCCAGTGCCTGGTATCAAAAAGGTTGAGAAACACCACTGTAGAACATCAGAATCCCCCTTTCTGTTAGGAAACACACATTAAAGAACTGTGACCCTGCAGGACTTGACAGTTTTCACTATGCTGCACACAGTGGCCACTCAAAACTTCACGGCGGCAGCATAGTGCTCAGATGCCCCTGTTGCAATAGTGCAGACTCCTAACACCTGAGCTAAAAGAGAATCCACATTAGCTGGTAGCAATATTAGCCCTATGAAACACAGATGGCACCAGAATTGCTCAGCTAAGAGAGGGAAGTAGAGCCCATACTAACTAGCCGTTTCATTACAATACTTTCACTCACTCTTTGGACCTGCATGAAGGATCCTTCACCTGCAGTTCAAGACACTTGATATCACTTTAAAAGCTCACAAGAGCTCTTTTAAATACCAGAAAGAAACAGGCAGGGAAACCCTTATGACGATGTAATACACCTCTACTCCTATATACCACTGTCCTCGGGAGCCAAAAAATCTTACTGCATTATAGGTGAAACCGCGTTATATCGAACTTGTTTTGATCTGCCAGAATGCGCAGCCCCCCCGCCCCCGGAGCGCTGCTTTACCACGTTATATCCGAATTCATGTTATATCGGGATGCGTTATATTGGGGTAGAGGGGTATAGATAATATGATGCCTAAAAGCTAAGAGTCTTGGAGAGAATTAGAATTTATCTTTGCATATGAACATTGTCCAGCCCCAAACATTTTTCCTAGAAAAAAGTATTTTTTTTACTGTTCCTTGAATAAAAAAATCCATCTCCCATCAAATAAAAATCAGATGTTTCCATTTGCTTGCTCATAGCTATGTAGATAGGTGTCTCTATATATGTAATAGTATAATTTAGATGTAGCTAATCTCATAATGGTTATTTTAAAAACAAAAACAAAAAAACCCACCCAGCTGTTAGTTCTTCCTCTCAAAAAGCTTGGACAGTGTCAGTGACCTCTATTACAGCACTGGCATATATTAGCCAAAACAATACTTTCACAGTTTTTAGTACCAGACTATATGTTCTGTTATAAGGAATAGCAAATGTTTAATCATAAATATTTTAATGGCTTCAGGGATTCATGGTATTCAATGACCGTGTTAAATGATAATAATCACATCTGGTTTATTACTATAGTAATTCAGCAGCTTCTCTTCAGTAGTTATTTTTTATTATATGTGCTGCGCTACTGTCATGGTCATTTATAGCTGTAATATTTTAAAGTGGCTCATTTGTTTGTTTAAGGGCAGTTTCACAATATATTTCTGTAGGAATATACATTTTGTACTATTATTTCCAAGCTGCCACTGGAAAATTGATCCTAGGCTGTTACGACGAGAGAGACTGGAAGTCGTACCGAATGCCAACGTGGAAAGCAAGTGGCAGAGCAGATGGGTACTGTACTGGTCTCTACTGGGGCTCTAATTGTTGTTGAGTTTTATTCATAAACGCAGAAGTCCATTAAGAAATGGTTAACTAATAATAAACGTGAGGGGAGGACTTGGGCTGCAGAGAGCACACACGGTACTAGCTAAATAAAGAGACAATCCAAATGCAACTAGATGTGTCCATTTTACACCACGCCGACAGACAATCTCTCCTTTTTTGCACACTCCAGTGGATCAAAGCAAGTTCGATATAACGCGGTTTCACTTATAATACAATAAGATTTTTTGGCTCCCGAGGACAGTGTTATATCGCGGTAGAGGTGCACTATAAGACCTGCCTCTGATATTTGCCACCCTCGCTATTGCAATCATTTACAATACCAAGCTACAGAGTATGCTAAATTCTGTTTTACTCCCCAACCATTGTATTTTGTATTTAATAGTTAAATATCCAAAGAAAGTCTGCATTGAATAATCAAGACAAACAGTTGTCCTAGGAGTGTAGAACCCTCCCAAGACCCTATGTGCTCCACTTAAGCCCAGTATTAAGAGCCATCTCCTAACCCTGTTTAAGTCAATTGGAGTTTTTACATGTACTTCAGTGAGGGAAGGAATTGGCCCTATAGACTTAAGCAGACTTCAACTGATGCACAGGGCCTTGAATTTCACGCTCAGTTAGTATAAGGCAACTTGTAAACTGTACACATGAGAGAGAAACTGGTACGCAGCGGGTTAAGTTTCTGCTTTCTCCTGTCTGCTCCCCAACCCAAACGACCTAGTGAAGGAAGCTGCTGAGTTCAGCAGAAATTCTCCACTATCCCACCACACAGGATGTATTGAATTGTTGTTAGTAAAGTTAAGAGGAAACTAAGGACAATTATTAGTGCTTCTTTCCTGCTCCATTTTCTCTTGATTCTGATTGGTGATTGAATGAGGGTAAATGGCTTTTATAGCTTTGAATGATGAATGGCTCTGGAAGCGTCTGTAACCAGAAGTGCCGACTGACATGCTGCTGATTTAACTGACATCCAGGGTTATCATTGTATAAAGTCATTTAAACTGGAGCCAACTGTGCCCCACATCTTTGCTCCTCTCCCAGGCCACGCCAATTTATCACCAAAACAAACAATGGTAATTATTTCATTCGCCTTTTAGTCGTTCAGTTCAAATGCAATTGTTTTAAATGCCGCTCCACTGTTGCTGGTGCTTTATAAAGAGAGTTTAAAATCCACCCCAGCAGAGGACAAAATAAATCCTCAATAAAAAGAGATACCCTCTTCATACCATCGCCTTCAAACCAACAATCCCTTTCTTCCACCATTATCCTCTCAGCCCTCAAACCAGCCTTTCCCCATGAAAGACAGATGGGCCCTAAAGCATGAGCAGAAGTTCAACAAATCCAGGCCCTTGAAGATGGAGGACAAAGCAAATGCCTCACAGAAAAGCTCTGCTAGCAACTCCCTCCCCTGCTGCCCCCAACTCTCTCTTTTACTCTTCTCTGTCTTTGTGCATGGCTTTTACCTTTCTTGCCTTGCTGTACAGCTATATCTAACTCTAGAGAGATCAAGCTCTTGATTCATCCACATCATTTTGTGATGCTTTGTATGAAGGATTTCTGAGTCCAGTGGGATTTTAAAAATGCACAGGCTTCCATGGGTCGGTGTTGAAACCAAAATTTGTGTCCGCCAAACAGCTGAGTGCATATGGCACAATTCTCAGTTCTGAATGTGCAAATCAGAAAGGGCTCCAGCTATGAAATTTGGCTCTCAGTTTAAGTCTGGGTACTGAACCATCATCCTCAAAATTTCCTGGCTACTTGGATTTGAGATTCCAGGGTAGGTCATCATAGAACTAAGCTTTCACTGTAAGGCCTTGGCTACACTTGCCTTACCGATCGGCGGCGAGCGATCGAACTTCTGGGTTCGACTTATCGCGTCTAGTCTGGACGCGATAAGTCGAACCCGGAAGTGCTCGCCGTCGACTGCGGTACTCCAGCTCGGCGAGAGGAGTACCGCGGAGTCGACGGGGGAGCCTGCCTGCCGAGTGTGGACCAAGGTAAGTTCGAACTAAGGTACTTCGAACTTCAGCTACGTTATTCACGTAGCTAAAGTTGCGTACCTTAGTTCGAATTAGGGGGGTAGTGTAGACCTGGCCTAAGATTCAGTTGGGTTTGGGACTGGATTTTGACAACTCACCCATCCAAAGTTCAGGGATGTACAGATTTAAGATCTCAGTTTGGGCCCATGTCTAATATAAGAAGGGGCGGGGCTTACATGCCTAAGTAGATGTGTTTTGCAAATGCAAACCTAAAAGAATATATGGCTCCAAGGGTGCTGGAACTAGGGATGCTGGAGGTACGGCAGCACCCCCTGGCTTGAAGTAGTAATAACAACAACCAAATACATGGTTTCCGCTTTCAGCACCCCCACTATCAACGTTGTTCCAACAACCCCTGTATGGCTCTATATAAAGCTTAACCCTCTTGTGATTAGCTCAGTGGTTTGCACATTAGCCTGCTAAATCAAGGGTTGTGAGCTCAATCCTTGAGAGGTCCAGTTGGGGATTGGTTCTGCTTTGAGCAGAGGGTTGAACTAGATAACCTCCTGAGGTCCCTTCCAACCCTGATATTCTAGGATAAGCTGAGAACACTGCCTATTTATTACTCTTGTTTGTCTCTATGCTTTGTTAAATAAACTTCTATGTACTTTCACTATAAACGTCTCTAAGTGCTGGGAGTTCAGCAGAGCAGTGGTCAGAGGGAGAGCTGGGGGGAGGGGCGGTGATGCTTCTTTGGAAAGACTGAGTGAACATTATGAGTGTCCACAGAACAAGGGCTGGACGCTCAGAGGGCTCCAGGGTTGGAGCGTGCCTATCAATAACCTGTAGCTTGACAACCGGGCCTGTGTAGGTCTAGAGGGGTGTGCTTGTGCTGCCAAGCACACCCCTCAAATCCCCCAATGCAGTGGGGGAGCTGACCCATGGCAGGCACATACAAGGCCTCCTCACTTAAAGGCAGTTGGTAGTGAGGTTCCTCCAAACCGTGGGCACTTTTGGGAAGTATCTCATTCACTTCAGTGGAGGTGCACTGTGACCTGACGAATAGGGCCCTCTGTTTGGAGACAATTCTGACTGTGCCGTTCCCAGTGGAGAAGATATAGGACTCAGTGACGAATACAAAGATTTTTTAAAATTTATTCTGGCTGCCAGATACAGACAAGCCCTATAATCCTCTCTGGGTCTCTAGCTCCCAGGTTAACTAACTAGACAGCCTGCCCTGCCTACTGTTACCACAAAGGCTCTGCCTAAGTCCTGACCTAGTTTAAGTAACTGTGAAAGGGACAGATGAGCTATAGTGCCTGGTGCAATCGGTTGCAAGGTACGGTGAGCAGGTGAGACAAGCTACAAGGTTTTACAGTGCCCTCTGGAATGCACCTGCCTCCATTTTGAATTCTGTCCCCCGAGCAGGGAAACCCATACAGCCACATGGAGGTTTTAAAAACATCATTTTTCTTACTTAAAACCCCTGTTTACCCTCCCACATTTCAGATCAGCATAGTACACATAAAGCTAATCCTTTAAAGGTCATGTGATGGATTCCCCTCAAATGGGCAGAATCCAAAATATTGGAAGGGACTGAAGCAAGTTTCCCTGGCCATTTTTGAAGCTGTAAAAGCTTTCGTTTTAATTCCGGACACCTACTTCGACACATTTTTTACCTTCTAGTTTTTGCTGGCACAAGCCAGTACAACAACTTATTGATGATTTCCTGAACTTGTCAAAAAAACTTGTTTAATAACATTGGTCCAATGCTTGGAATGCGATTTGTTCATTATCTTGGACCCCTTTGTTGCCTGAATAAGTGCCTCTCGTGCTGGAGAACTAAAATATTACAGAGATAGAGCAGTAGCTATTGCTTTTAATATCTTGTCACCAAAGTGATGGATTTAGCACACCCTAGCTATTTGGAATCTGGAGAATAATTTTCCACTAAATTCCTATTAGGAGTAAGCAATGTCTAATTGGGGACTATATTGCATGACAGTACCCCTCTAAGGGAAAAAGAAAATTGACATAACCCTCTATAAATTAGCTGGAACAAACAAACTAGTTGCTCAAACTTACTGCACTTGTGCCAGGAATCATAAACTAGCGAGCTGTGTTTAAGAAAAGTAAAAACTGTTTTTCCTAGTGTGGAATAAACAGTCTCTGGGTTCTGTTCCTAACCACAAATGGCAAATGTATGCAACTCTAGGAGAACCAAATTCTGCTCATTTTCCAAATTCACTTAATCTCCAAGCCTAAGAGATTAATTAAGTAGACGGGGAGGCCAACACTGGAGTTAGAATTGAGGTGTTTTTGAAGGAAGTGCTGTTCTGTTCATCTAAAGCAGCAGCTCTGCTGAGGCCAGCAGAAATTCTGCAATATTTAACCCAGATGCTCCCATTTTCTTTTTCCTAGTTAATGGAGAGTTCAATCCCTGAGTTTATGCGCAGACCCAGGGAATAGTTGCTAGGGACAGATGTGAAGATTCTGAGTCAAAGACAAGGAATCCAGAGGCAAATCACATAGACCAGCGTTCACACATGCAGGCTCACATGCGCTGTTAGGCCAGGGATTTTGGTCCTGTCCTGGACAGAGCACATTTTCTGGAATATCACCCAAGCGACAAGAGAGTAAGTAGAACCAAGCCTTTATTACTTCCAGGTTCTTACAATAGCAGGTTATGGTTTATCACATTCACCATTCAAACTAAGTGCACAAGAGTCCCACAAAGTACTGTACTGCACAGTGAGACACACAAAGAACACAACACTGCCATAGGCCCAACTCTTTCTGGCTTCTCACATCCAGCATTCAAGGGCAAAGTTCACAATGCTAATAAGAGGCAAAGGCTTCTCTTAAAGGAATGCACACTCAAAGGGCACATTCATCACAATACCACAGACACACTCAAGCAGTTATTAATGGGGAGACATCATTGTGAGTTGAACTGGAGTATCTGGTTGCTGACACGCAAAATTTGTTATTGGCTCTAGGACAAGGGACGTTATTCAATCCTAAAAGACTCTTATGCCGGACTCAGATTTTCCTTCAGTGGCATCACAGGAAACAGATCCACTCAATGTCTATACATGCATATCCATGGGCATCTCCTGAAGTGAACGAACGCCACGACAATGCCAAATAACTGCTGAGTTATGTTGGGTGACTTTGTGACACAAAGTGTTTAATGGGGACTGAATCCAGCTCAGCTTGCTTAGGGCAGGAGTGAACTTTGAGTCAGGTACGCAAGTAAAAGACAAGAGCCTCACTTACTGAGCTTCCAGTGCCAGCATTTAAAAACTCAGCTTTAAGATGGCCACTCCTTGAAAAAATGGACTTGGGGAGGAAAAAGAAAATCAACTGCAATACACAACAGTTTGTTCAAGGGGCTGTCTTTAGCTCCCTTACTACCTAGAGACATATGTCTTGTCTAATCCTAGCATGCGTTTATAAATTGGAGTGAGGCCTGCATTTGCACAAGGCATGGCATATGTAATTCATTAAGGAATAATATATTAGTGTTTCTATTTAGTAATAGGGGGTCTTGAAGAAGACCTGAGAATTCACCACTATTTTCCCCTGCTTTAAAATTTTACTGCAGGGGGAAAATATCAGTCAACATAAAGAGATCCCTCCGTCTCCCTTCCAAACCACCCGACATCTCCACAGCTATCTCTAGAGCTCCTGACTTCAGAAAGGCAGCTTGAGACCCTGATGTGATTGCAGGCACATCCTAGTCCTGCTTCTAGGCATGGACCCTTCCAGAGGTTTCCTTATATCTGGGATCTCCACAGCGCATTGCCAAGTAGCTCAGTACCATCCCCCACAGTTAACTCAGGCTCTGTTGATAGCCAACACAACAAACAAGTTCTTCAAAAAGAGGCAGGTTTTCTGGCCTGTACCAGTGCACTCTTGGTAGCCTGGGCCTTGTATGTGCCTTAAAAGCCTTTTATCTTTTCCTGGCTCTGTTTCCCCAAAGTATGTCTTGCTGGACAAGCTGTTTAGCCATCTGGTCATAAACCAGAGCATTCTGAATTGCAGAGTTCAGCTATGACTATCTCATCACCCCCACTATTCATAGATGCCCTGACACCATGTAAGTTGCAACACCATTTATACAATGGAGTCTTCTCAGACATGCTGCAAAAGTGGCTTGGTAACACATTTGCCAAGAAGTGGATATTGGATAGAGAGCCCCCAAATGAGATCTAAGCTCTGTGCACACTGGCCTACTGCTAAAAGGTTTGCACAACACTCAGCCATAGAACTCAGACACTCAACCACAGAGGCCACTGAAGTATTGTCCAACAGTGGGCAGTGATCAGGGTAGAGATGTTAGGTCAGCACTTGATTCCTACAGTGACATGCTACCCAGGGAGACTGACACAGAGGTGGATGGCATAGGTTTGCTCACAGCACCTGCAACACATTCAGTGGTGTAATCACATGCTTTGGGGAGCAAGCATGTGTGTGGACATGTGTGTCTGAAATCAAGAGGAGTTAGGTATCAAATCTGTAATAGATGTTTTTGAATATCTCAGTAGGTTCCTCTCTACCTCTGTAGATACCTAAATACCTTTGAACATCCAGCCTTCTGTGCTTACATTTTTCTATCTGTAGAGTATGTTTAGAATACTACCCATCTCTCAGGGCTGTTCTGAATCTTGAATGAACATTGTGGCAAAATTGCAACCCCAACACTCCCTTATGCCCAGATATGGAGTTGCAGCAACTGTGCCTCAGCTTCCCCCAGCTATCCTTTCACCTAGTCTAGCCACAGGAGCAACATGGCCCTTCAGCTGGACCACTTTACCAAGTCCAGCCCCTTCCAGGGCCATATAGTCCTTTAGCAAAGTCCAACAAAAAAATGTACACAAAGCCAACCTTCAGCCCAGCTGGGATCAGCAAGCAGCTCTCAGTACAGGCATGCTTCTGTTACTGGCATGGCTACTGCTACCACTCCCCCCCCCCCCGATTTGATCACTCCCCTTAGCCCATGACTAACACACTCCCCTTACTCTGGGTTCCCAGCAAGCTCCACCTCATCAAGACCTCCATCTCAGCCAAGCATCCAGCTTGCCCCTAGAGAAGACTATCTTTTCTTTCTTTCTTTTCCTTCCTACCTTCCTAGTGCCCCTGCCCTACTCCCCCACTTCTTTTCAGACCACATCCCAGAGTTAAAACAGTTCCTTTCCCCCCACCTGGGCTCACCCAGCTCTTTATGGAGACAAACCTTGCTCTCCCCCAGCTGGGTGTTATTTCTAATTAGTTCTGATTCAGCCTCCAGCTGCACCCAGGCTACTTGACTAGCGTCTCAGGGTACATCTACCCAACAAGCTGCAGTTCACCACAGTGACTCTCAGAGTCCAAGTCTACATACTTGGGCTTGTGGGGTTCATGTGGCACTTACTGAGGCTCTGGGGAAGGGACAGTGTGGGCCTGCCCATTACTAAAGGCCCTTTCCTATAGGGGTTCATGTGATAGTGCTAAAAATGGAAGTATAGACATTGGAGCCCAGGCTGTGAAATCCACCCTCTCCCTAGACTTTAGAGCCTGAGCTCCAACGTCTACACATCTAGTTTTAGCACCACAGTTCAAGCCCAAGTCTGTAGACTGGGGCACTGAGACTTGTTGCCATGGGTTACAGCTTGCCACGTAGATGTATCCTCAGGCCCATATTAACCTTTTTCCAAGCTGTGTGGGGTAAACACCACATCACATTCGTAAGTGCTTTCAGATCCTTGAAAGGAACTGGCTATGCAAATAGAAAGTGCAGTATTATTGTTACCCAGAATGTTCATCATGACAGAGCTGTTGTTGTTGTTGTTACACAAAACTGAATCACTAGAAAAACCCAGCAAAAATCATAATGAAAGTAAGGACAATAAATATATATGTCTCATTGATATTTTTTTTCTGAATTCTTTTTTCTCTTGCTCCTTTCCCCCCTCCCCAGGCTTTTGTGTATCGCTGACAATAATTTTATCAGTACCCAGATTCTTGTCTTATTGTATCAAAGAAGATCTGTCTCAACAACAAATATGTATTTGTATTTCTCCTGATTATTGACCTTTCAGCAAACCTGTCAAGTCTTGTTCATTTCCAGTGGGTCTTATTCCTTTTGGGGGCTCCAACTCCTTGCGATTTTATCTAATCTTACTTGGAAAGCAACAATTCATCATGAATTTTAGAGGGAAATTATCCAATCCCAGGCTTCAGCCCAGCACTGAAAATGTCTAGTTTTAAGTTTGTGATAAAATACCATCCTCATTTTTCAAGGCATGCCCTCTGGTCAGCTGCTTACCTCAACAGAACATGCCCCCTTTTAAACAAGTATGATATCTCTTGGTCTCTTCCCGGGCCTTGATTTCCCACACTGCTCTTGACAAATTTCCCATAGAAGCACTAAAGCAGTAGGATCCTTATAATGTAAAATCCTTTTCCTACAGTGAATATTCACTCTGGGGCCTAATATACAGGAAAACAGCTTGAGTGGACATCCTGCAGCTTTCCCATTGAGATTGCACACGGGTCAAGAACACTATGATTGATGCATGTTGCTGGAGTTTGGTCAAGAGAACAGATGTATATTATAGTCCCAATATGACCATTGAGAAACAGTTTTTTATACCTTTAAGAGGTGCACAATTGCCCAATTTTACCAAGCCAATTTGACACATTACTTTACTCATAAGCATAGAGTGCTATCATTTCCGCCCCTAGAGACATCCAAACTGGGTAGCATGGAAAACCACGTGCAACTGTATAATTGATATTCAGCTGTGCAGAAAAGAAATGTTATAGGCCCGAGGTCCAGCTGCAGATCAATGCCTCAGACTCTTTGCCACATCCAAAACCAAGAGATTATCTCTTTTTCCTTCTAAATTTAAAGGAAACATTCACCACCAATCAGTAGAAAACATCAACATATATTTCAATGGGCCCCCCTCCCCCATGCTTTTGGGAGCATGTAGAGCTTTGCTAAGGACCCCATCAAATGTTCATATTCTTTTTCTGCTTTTTTTAAATTGGGCTTTTTTTAAGTATTTGAACAAAATTATAGCAGTATATAAAAGCTTAGTCGTTATAGTAACTTTAGCAACAAAGTGCTAATAAAGCCATAATAGTTATCATAACTCTCTAATAGGCTACTAGTTCAATCAATTAGTTACCTCTAAAGGCCAGAAATTAGCACAATCCTTTTGGTTCATATAATAATCTCATGTTAGTTCTATTAGCAGCTGCTTATTCCATAGTATTGCATTCCCCATGCAACAGGGTTAAATGAATACCCTTGTTAATGCAGCCACTCTTCAGTACATTCTGTCTAGTCTATGTCTGTCTTGTTTAGAAATGAAAATTCTTCAGGACAGGCACTGTCTGTACTTTGGAGCCTGTACAATGGACCACCGAGCACCCAGCACATTGTGGGTGCTTTAAAAATGAATGATTAATATTTCCTCACACACATCTTCTTAGAAACACCAATAGATTCCGTCAGACTCTTCCAGCTGGTCTCTTTTGACTTCTGCTGGAGAGCCAGTGCCCAGAAGCCAATTGATGAATAGACTGATGGCATTGTTCCAAAACCTAGTTGTCAATTGGAACCAGTTAGAACCAGTTTCCATTAGAGTGAGCAATTCTACCATAACATTAAATTCTGAAGTATATATTATCAGTGGAAACAGGAGCACCATTTGAGTTATATTAGGAGCGGGCTATAAAATATCAGGCCAAATCATCCACCCTGTACTAAACACAAGGAATGGGTTTATCACCAAAGGGATCTGTGGGATTGGGCTGGGAAGGAATCTCCTCCCTAGGCCACAGAGTGACAATAGAGCTACATCACAGCTACTGTGATGGTAGAGGGGAAAGGATAGTGTCAGAGACTAGAAGACTAAAGACAAGGAGTGCAGAGGGGGAAAACAACTGGTGCTATTCAGGAAAAGGACAGCGAGCATGAAATAGTGAGTCAGTGGCCCCTCAGTTCCATTTGACTGTTTGTATAAGGCTTTTGTGCCTAATTTTGTTTGATGATCATCTAACGCCAGCATGACCCTTCTCATTAGGCAAAGGATTCATTCCATAACCCACAAGGGTAACTGCAGCAGTATTTGTAACTACCGATGGCAACTGAGGATCCATTGGATACAGCTAAACTCATTGACGGGACGGCAGATAGACAGAGACGAGGTTGCTTGCTTGCTTACATATAAACTATGAAATCACAAGTAAGAAATCAACTGTTGAGCGAGGACACAGATTTTATTGACTGGCAGCTCTCATGTGGCTCTTCTATACTGGAACTTGTGATCTCATGGGTGGGGAGATATCTTGCAGTCCTAGTGGCTGCTACCTGGATAGAACCAGGTATCAGCCTCTCTCCAGCTTATCTGCAGAAGGGTGAAAAATGGAAAAAGACAGGGGAAAGAACAAAGCCCCAACCTGGTAATGTTGGGTTTAAAACACAGGCCAGGATGGTCAGAACAGACAAAGAGGAATACTTTCTGAGCTAGGGGGAACCTTTTGATGCCCAGAGCAGCTGAAGGTGAAGGGAGCTGGCTGCAGGAGTCAGAGGGCAGACTCTGTTATCTGCAAGAGAAGCCTGAGCTGAAGGAGAGAAACCCAGCAGACGGAACTGGGCCCATGAAAGGACACTGACTAAATCTCAAGGAATGCTCAGGAGTAGTGAGAAAACAAGGGAAGGAATTGCATACAGATGTTTTTTGGTTTTGGGTTGGGGTTTTTTTGCATGGATCTGTATATCTCTTGTGCTGTCTGAAGGAGAGAGTGATTGGTTTAGAAATCCCTCTGCAAAGTCTGTCTTAATTGTCAACCATCATGAGTCCCTGAAGGGTTAAACTATAAACTAGAGCACTGTACCCATGAAGGTGGAGCACTGAGGAGGGTGGCATAAGTTATGTGGGCGTCTCAGGTGGTATAGCACTGGTCTTTCAGTCTAAGGTATTTGGACCCTGGGGTCCCACTTCTGAGTGAGGGTATCAGACAGACAGTCTGAGCCCAGGGCATGAACCTAGAGGCCAAAGAAAGAGACAGGGCTTCAAACCTAACTAGATCCAAGGGAGCTTAAAAGTATATTGGTACAGCATGTGGGTCCAAACCCCCAGCATGGAGGGGTGTTCAGCAGGAGGAGCTCAACAGCCTCTCTCACTCTGAATCAGCTCCAGAAACAGCACTTGCCTGTCTCTCTCTGCCAGGGCTTTGCCGCCAGATCCCATTGGAGGGCTAAGCTACAAATTGACAGCGCCACCTCCCACAGTGCCACTGTGTTTCAATGGGTGGGCGAGAGCTCCTGCACTTCCAAAATGACCCAAGCAGCAACATGCTCAGAACATCACATGCCCATTTCCAAATAGTAGGAAAAGAGGAAAACCACCAAGATTTTTCAGGAATAGGAGACTAAAGTCAAGCTCCTAAATCCATATTTAGGGTGGGGTTTTCAGAAGTGCTTAATTGACTTCCAGTGGGATTTGTGCTCCTAAGTCACTTAGGCACTTTTGAAAACTTCACCCAGTGGCACCTAAAAAAGTGAACTGATTTTCAAAAGTGCTGAGTACCTAGCAGCTCCTGGGGAAGTGCCTAAATTTAAGCCTCCATTTTTGAAAGTCTTGTCCCCAATATGTGCAAAGAAATTTTTTTTTTTAGGCTTCTTGGAGGCTTCTTGCAAACAATGTAAAGTATCAAATAAAAACGATATTAGCAACAAAACAGAGAATCTCCTTTGAAATGCTTAGCCCTCCCCAGTTTCAAAAGAGTTGGGGAGAAAAACAATTCTAAATTCATGCTATCTTTGTGACCCCAAGGGCCAAATTCTGCTCTCATTTACAACCAGGGTAACTGTGCAGTGATGCCGTTAACTTCAGCGAAGTCACTCCAGATTTATATCGCTGTACCTGAAAGAATTTGGCACAAAGTCTGTTGGAAGGAATGGACGAGGAGGATGTTCAGAGTTTAGTATATAAATATTATAGTAAACTTGACTAAAATCAAACCGTCCTCGGAAACAGGTCAAGTCAAAGCCTCCAATTCCTTATCCCTTTACTTGTGACATTTATTACAGAGCCCCAGACAGTATTAGAGAGTCTGCAGTGGTCTGAGTCTTAATGCTGGAATGGAAAACATTTTCCAAACAGGTAAGGGGAGAGCGGATTCTTTAAACATATTTGAAAAACAGGACTGAGAAAAATGCACGGGGAAGAGCTAGCCCTTCATTACACTGTATTCCTTTTGATGGGGCACAAGTGAATCATTAATTATGTAACTAAGGATGCATTTCTGTCACAGCTGCCATAGGAGTCCCATGATCTGGGAGCACCCTGTTTTATTTTTTAATCCTCTGTGACTTTTGATATTTTGAAGGGCTTGTAGGAGGTGGCCATGATAGTAAACAGTGGAATCATACCAAGAACTTTGAGAGATGCCAAGTTAAACATCAGGGATGCATGGGATGCTAAGAGACAGCAAGATCTCTAGTGATTTGTCACATTGTAAGGGTCATGGGTTCCATGCTTACTTTGGGTTTTGGGGGTGTGGCAAAAGTCACTGAATCATAGAATATCAGGGTTAGAAGGGATCTCAGAAGGTCATCTAGTCCAAACCCCCTGCTTAAAGCAGGGCCAATCCCCAGGCAGATTTTTATCCCAGTTCCCTAAATGGCCCCTTTAAGGATTGAACTCACAATCCTGGGTTTAGCAGGCCAATGCTCAAACCATTGAGCTATCCCTCCTCCATTTTTTAGGTATAGAAGCCTTGTCTATACTAAAAAGGGAGACATTTTTTTTGCCACTATAGTTTCTATCAATTCTCTGAATCGAAAGAACTTTTTTGCCAGTGTAATTGCATCTACACTAGGGCTTTTGCCAGCCTAGCTATGTCAGGGGTGTGACATGTTCACACTTGTAACTGACATAACCATGCCAGCAAAACTCTTAAGTGGAGACCAGGCCTGAGTTTACATAACTGGCTTTAGGTGCAGCTCTTCTGCCTTTGGAGAGGCAGAGGCAGAAAACAACACCAAAGGAAAGACACCACCTGTGCTGCTGAACTGGACAGCAGTATTAGATGGTGTTAATCAATCAGTTAACTGTTGTTCAATACTTCTAAACAGTTCTAATTGCAAAAGAAAAATTCTGTTCGTTAAAATAATTTGGTTTATGACTTTGGGAATTATTTTTACTATCAGTTTGGGACCTTTTCCTTACCTTTTCCATGACTTTTTGTTCTTATTTTCTGTGTCAATCCACTAGTCCTAAATATTACTAAGCAACTGACTGAAAAATCTTCAACCACTTTAAAAACTCCATTTTTTGTCCATGAAGAAGATCCTGGCTAACTGGTTAAATGCAAGCTTACAAAATATTTAAATAGGTTGCACATATCAAGTACGTGGGTGAAAAAGTGAATGTGTGTCAAACCCAATGTACTGTTTGTTACAGTAAATAGTGCATAATATACAATAAAATGAATTAATATACAATCAAAACTTGGGGAGTTGGCTTCAGCACTAGCTAAAGGTGTTTCAGGCAATCTCAAACGTGTCCTTGAAAAATATTGTGTCTGTAATTCTCAATAGCTCTCAATAGCTCTTTTGAGCTCTGATTCCTTTGTCTTGGTTTGCTTAATCTTTTATTTCCTAAGGGTGCACTGCTGAACAAGTCAGGGGGAAAGATGCCTTTAATATGTGGTTATCACCAGTTAATCCAAACCACTGGACAAATTTAAATTTATTTAGATTAACAAACACATCTAATCAATAAATGTACTCCCACCTGCCCATCTGGACAGTGCACTGCAATGACAGTCATTCTTTACAATAGCACCCAAAATGCATTAGGTGTGTTCCAAACACAGAAGAAGATAGAACATAAGAGAGTAGGTTGGGGCAGGAAAGCTAACCCAACTAGAAAAGGGCATGAGTTGAACAGGTTGGTAAAGGTGAGGAAGATGATTGGACCTTTCATCATGACTGGCTTGTAACCTCAGGGGTGCTGGAACAATTTGTATAGTGGGGGTGCTGAGAGCCATTGAACCAAACTGTAAAGCTTGTATATAATGGAAACCACTTCAAGCAAGGGTGTGTGGCAGCACACCCAGGACACCTAGCTCCGGCACCTATGTGTATCCTATAAGATGTGATATAAGTATAAGACAGTAACGCAACTTGAGACCTACAGGCCCAAACCTGCAGGATATTAGCTTAGCACTTATCATAAGAAGATGAGGCCTATAACCTTTAGCATAAGTTAGTTAACTAGAAGTGATCTTAAGTCACAAGATAACGTAAGTCATATTGCTGTAATAACCAAATATGCTTAACTGCTGATAGGTAACCATAAGTAATCAGCTGATGCCAGTTTAGGGTATTTTAGAATAAGATGTTGAGGGTAGAATGAGCAGATGTTCAATCGCAAGATGGCTATAAACCAGTTGATGTTTATGTTAATAAGTTTGAGATCTTTAATATACTAACCTACAGGATAAGGGCACCCCAACATTATTAGGGTGAGGAAGTTAGTTGTGGACAGAGGAGGATGGAAATTCTTATGAATATTCATAGAGACCCCCAGACCCGACAATAGGGCTAACCAGGGCCCAGACACTGAGACCTCAACCATTGGGATCTTTTGGCATGCACCCCAATGTTTGAAAAAGCAGACGATCCATGGATGTCTAGGAGCCAACAGGAGCACAGGCAGGGAGGGAAGGATCAACTCGCTCCCTCCCTTCCAGTGCTGCTGTCACTGCTGTGGCTCCACCACTGCTGAACCCCTCCCACCAGCAACTCAGTCCTCAGAGCAGCTCCTCAGAACCTGCCTCCCTGCCCTTGTCCCCGCCCGTACACCACGCTCAGCACCAGGACAGTGGAAGCAGAAGTTCAAGGGGCTATAGAGCCTGCTTCAAAAGCTCTTGAAGAGGCACTTCCCAACTGTCAGAGCCGAGGCTTGTGTGAGCGAGAGGAAAGAACTCCCCAGGGCAGCATTAGCCCTGCACCCAATAGCATGAACACTTTTTCCCCATAAGCACTCCACCCTTCAGCCCCAGTGCAGCAACGTACAATACATCCACCGCACACAACACCATCGGCGGGTATAAGTTGTGTCCAGGCTGGGAGTGCTTTGCTGGTATAATATACCAGTATAGCTACAACGGCAAAGCTGCCAAGTGTAGTGGCCTGTGTCGCACATGCACATGTATTACCAATTATTACAAGTCAAGAGCTTTCGGCTTATCACTTGGCTGGACACGTGAACGACTGATACAAGAGAAGCATGGCTGAGCAGCTCCAGGCCTGGCATGAAAGGTTCTCAGATAAATCAGTAAGAAATGTGTGTCTTTTTCAGTAGGCTACCACCAAAAAAACACCGCAGAGAAGTCTGAAATATAGCTAAAAGCAAACAGGGCTTGACCATATGTGACTGAGAAAGTTATTAGTCTCCTCAAATAAACTTTGCATGTGGCACATATGAAACTTTTTTTTAATTCGTGAGTTAAATTGCAATAAATAAAAGTAGCTTAACTGCCAGGGGGGTGGCCAAGTCAGTTCCAGTCAACAAACAAATGAAATGATCAAATAGAGACATGAAGAAGCAGCCTCCTTCAATCTGGAAGATCCCAAAGCATATAGATGAGTCTTTCTGGCTGTTTGGCTAGTCACTTCACTGAAATGCAGCCACCTCTGGAGTAAAACACACACAACAGTTTACGACTGTAAGTGAAGAATGTTACGTGCACAATTCCAAGGTGTTTTCTGCTATCAATTATAGGGAATTCACTGCACTGATAAATTACTGGTTTCTGGAGAAAATTTTAAGCCACGTGCAACTGTATAATTGTTATAAGCAATGTGTCCACTATAAATGATTTATGCACAAAACAACCTGTACTATGGGAAATCAGGAGGTACAATAACAAGACAAAAAAATATTTAATCTTGTATGTAAATTAAAGCAGGCAGGAGTTTGAGAAGAACTGTATCTTTTTATTTCATCTTGTAATGCTGCCAAGAAAAGACAGGGGGTGAGCAGAAAGGCACTGAAGTGGAGCAGGTGGAAAGGGGCTTGCCAGTTTCCAACAAGATACAGCTTCAGTTGGTTTTGTTTTCAGCTTCAAAACCCTTTGAGAGCTGATCAGTTTTCCATTGACAGGAAATGAATCAAAAACCCTAAAAACACTTTCTGGGCAGGGTACATGTAGAATGGACACTGCTATCCGTGAGTTAGGTGAACCTGAAAAGTACCTGTTCACTAAAGGCCTAACTCTAGCACCCTTATTCACATGGAGCAATCCCACTGATTTCGATGAGACCATTCTTGAATTAAGATACTACTCACATACAGAAGGGTGGCAGAATCAGACTGAAAGTTTACATGGCAATGCTGGGTCTCCCTCTGTCCGTCTTCACATGACAACAGACATTTACATAAAATACAATTTCAGATCTGTGGTCCTCACTGTCCAAGATACCTAAAGTGGTATGAGTAGAGTTGCCAACTTTATAATCACACAAAACTGAACACCCCTGCCCCGCCCCCTGCCCCACCCCGTCTCTGAGGTCCCACCCATGTTCTGCCCCTTCTCTGAGGCCCCACCCATGTTCCGCCCCTTCTCCAAGGCCCCACCCCTGCTTGCTCCATCCCCTTCCCTCTGTTGCTTGCTCTTCCCCACCCTCACTCACTTTCACCAGGCTGGGGCAGGGGGTTAGGGTGCGGGAGGGGGTATGGGTGCTGGGGTGGGGATGGGGATGAGGGGTTTGGGGGGCAGGAGGAGTCTCTGTGCTGGGGCAGGGATGTTGGGGAGTGGGGGGAGGGGTGCGGGGTTCCAGTGGCACTTACCACGGCTCTGAGGAAGCAGGCGCCAGGTCCCTGCGGCCTCTAGGCACATGGGCGGCCAGGTGACTGCGCAGCGCATGCTGCCTTTGCGCCTGCAGGCGCTGCCCCCCGCAACTCCCATCGGTCACAATTCCCAGCCAATGGGAGTTGCAGAGCCGATCCTTCTGGGAACCGTGCGGAGCTAGGGCAGATAGGGAGCCTGCCTTAGCCCCGGGGCCCCTGCTGCTGCACCGATGACTGGACTTTTAACGGCCCGGTTGGCACTGCTGACCCAAGCCGCCAGGGTCTCTTTTTGACCAGGCATTCCGGTCGAAAACCAGACACCTGACAACCCTAGCTATGATGGATCTGCTAAGCAGGGGACTACAACTCCCTTCCCCACTGCACTTCCCTTTCTCCTGGCCAAGCAAGGGGAAGGGTTCTGAACCAGGAAGTGGCTGGGCTCTGTTGGGAAGCAGCAGCCGCATGGCTATCCAGGAGCTGCAGAGAAGCCTGATGCAGAAAAGATTCCCCAGGAACTGCCTGCAGATCCATGTGTGCAACAGGCTGTGACTGCTGGACATGCCAACCAGGTGCAGGTCTTGGCAGGACTTATGGGGGAGCAGCAGCAGCTGGCCAGGGAGCCAGTGCAGAAGGGCCCCAATGAGAGACACACGACTAAGTGAGCCTGCCCTGGAAACCTACAAACTCCTATTTGCTTGAATAGAGACTGTACTTGAGAGGGGACCCCGGGCACTAGACGTGAAGAGCCCTGACTCGCGATTTCACTGCCCCAGGGACCCAAGCAGGAGCTGGTATTGCCCCTCGCTTTGAACTGTAACTGTTTAAACCTCTGTACCTTGGGTATCTTTTCCCTTTCCTGCCAGCCCGAGTCAAATGCCCTTTCACTTAGCCCTGTGTCTGAGTGGTTATTTTGCCCCCTCCGGGGCTAGTGCGTACAAGGTCTAGCTGCTGAAGAGTCTATGGTGCTTACCTCTGAGTCTCAGCACACCCAGCACGCTACTGACACTTAGAGATTCGATGTACTCCAGCACTGAGCAGCCTAGGGTTGCCAGGTGTCCGATTTTCGACGAGAACACCCGGTCAAAATGGGACCCTAGCAGCTCCAGTCAGCACTGCTGACTGGGTGGTTAAAAGTCCAGTCAGTGGCGCAGCAGGGTTAAGGCAGGCTCCCTGCCTGCCTTGGCACCAGGCAGCTCCCAGAAGCAACAGCATGTCCCCTCTCCAGCTCCTAAACATAGGGGCAGCCAGGGGGCTCTGCACACTGACCTCACCCCAAGCACCAGCTCCGCAGCTCCCATTACCGGGAACCACGGCCAATGGGAGCTGCAGGGGTGGCACCTGCGGATGGGGCAGCGTGCGGAGCCACCTGGTCACGCCTCTGTGTAGGAGCTGGAGGCGGGACATGCTGCTGCTTCCGGGAGCTGTTTGAGGTAAGCACTGCCCAGAGCCTGCACCCCTGACCCCCTCCCATGCCACAACCCCCTGCTCCAGCCTTGATCTCCCTCCTGCCCTCCGAACTCCTCGGTCCCAGCCCAGAGCACCCTCCTGTACTCCAAATCGCTCATCCCCAGCCCCACCCCAGAGCCCGTACCCCCAGCCAGAGCCCTCCCTCCTCCCCCATGCCCCAACCCCCTGCCTCAGCCCTGATCCCCTTCCCACCCTCCAAACCCCTTGGTCCCAGCCTGGAGCACCCTCCTACATCCCAAACCCCTCATCCCCAGCCCCATCCCAGAGTCTGCACCCCATACAGAGCCCTCACACCACACCCCAACCCCAGCCCAGAGACCCCTCCTTCACCCTGAACCCCTCAGCTCAGAGCCCCCTCCTTCACTCCAAATCCCTCATCCCCGCCCCACACCAGAGCCCACACTCCCAGCTGAAGCCCTCACCCCCCCTGCACCCTAACCCACTGCCCCAGCCCAGAGACCCCTCCCACAACCTGAACCCCTCATTTCTGGCACCACCCTGGAACCCTCACCTCCAGCCCAGAGCCCATACCCCCTCCCATACCCCAACTCCCTGCCTCAGCCCGGAGCCCCCTCCCAAACCCCAAACTCCTCAGCTCCACCCCCAGCCTGGAGCCCCCTCTTGCACCCCAAACCTCTCATCCCTGGCCCCACCCCAAAGCCTGCAACCCCAGCCGGAGCCCTCACCCCCTCCCGTACTCCAACCCCCTGAGCCAGCCTGGTGAAAATGAGTGAGTGAGGGTGGGGAGAGAGGGAGGAGGGATGGAGTGAGCAGGGGCCAGGGCATCGGAGGAAGGGCGGGTCAGGCCTCGGAGGAGGGGCGTGGCACGGGTGGGGCAAAGGTGTTTGGTTTTGGGCGAGTAGAAAGTTGGCAACCCTAGAGCAGCCCCAATAATTGTAGAGGCATCAAATTTTTTCATCTACCTTTATTAATTTTTTTATAATAGTGAATTAATGATTTGAGTGGAGCTAGACTATGCCTTGGAGGCAGAGCCTTGTGTAGGGGGCAGTAAGGAGCTACCCAGTGGATGGGAGAGCAAGCAAACTACTTCATTCCTTTAAGGAAGGCAGCATGCTCCCCCTCCACATGGCTGGCCAGTGCTGCTGGCTGTCATGCAGGTTCCACCTTCTTTCCATCAGTCCCTGCCCCTCCCCATTCTCTTTAGGATTGCATTTGCCATCAGAGGAAAAATTAGAGAGAAGTCCTGTCGCTGGGCTCATCTGTGTGCACATCTGCCTGGCCATTATATGGGCTCCATAAGTGGAGGGAGACCCCTTACTCCCACATCCACATAAGGGATAGGCAGGATCTAAGAACTTAGGAACCTAAAGTTTCCCAAAATAACTTAGCCCGCTTGTGGATATGGGGCTAAATCCTGCAGTCCTCACTCCGTACAAAACTCCATCACTGACTTCAGTAAAGGACTGACTAAGGACTGCAGGATTTGGCCCATGAAGTGATTATCATTACTGTATATATTAATGACTTTTCTGCATATACTTACTGAAGTTGACAATGAAAGTTTCGGACTAAGGACTGCAGGATTATCTAATCTGTGTATATGCGCTTTATGGGTGCTGTGGAGATAACTCAGAATTGCCCGCCCTTTGTCTATAAAAATCACAGCTTTACATTAACATTAACCCTTTCAAAATTTCAATACACTCAACATTTTCCTTTACGAAACAACAACAGCGTCAATCATGTGCAGACTATGGGTGAAACCCACGCCTTTGCAGAGGGCCTGTGCAATGCCCTCCATGCTGTGGAAGCTCCTTGGTAGAGCCATATGGGTGTGGATGGAGAGGCTGTACAGAAGGCCTCATTAATCACCCCTTCTGAGCCAGGGATGTGGGCTCCAAGTTGAATCTAAAGAAGTCAATGTGGGTAGGAAAGAGTTGGGGCAGAGCAGGGAGGGACCAATAGAGCCACATGTGAATGGGGAGAGGGGTACAGAGGTGGCTATTCCAACCCACAAGATGCACTAACAGTAATGGAGAGAAAAAGAATTCACCTTTGGGCTGAGAATAAGCATTAGAAACTTCATCCCAAAGAGTAGTTTTTACAGAACATTACAGGTCTTGGAAAACAGACGTTATACGGCAGTGCCTTCTTAACCATAGTGGCAGTGGGGCTGCTGTGCGATTGTTCTCTAACAAAACATGCAGTAGTCATGGTCCAGTAGCAGGGCAGTAGTACAATATATAATCAGCTAAGAAGTACACACCCAAGGCAGATTCAAAACCCCTCCAGCCTACTCGCAACAGGTTAGAGCAGACACTCCCTGTGTAACAATGTGGACAACTTCAAAGCTTAGAAATGAGCATTCCTAAATGGGATGATCCATGAGGTGGCTTTGGCATCCATTCCACTCCTGAAAGCTGGAGTGTAACAATAAGAGAGCCTGGCCTTTTATTATTTCTGATGCCCAACTGTTATCTACTGTCTTTATATTGAATGAGAGTTACACTGATATGCAGTGTATATTTTCCTTTTCTTACTTATCAGTCCCTCATTCAAATGCCAACAACAGAGCTAGTGTTGAATGTGTTCATATCATTCGTTTGCTTGTAGAATCACTACATCGAATGAACATTTCCTATTTATACAGTTGTTACTATTTTATGTATTGACCAGTGCCAGAAAGATCTTGAAATACTATGGGACAATGGCTCTCCTATGCTATGTTATCTTCAGGCTGACTTTTACCCAGTTCAGGATTATCTAATGATTACGGTATTATTATAAAACTTATTAGAAAAAAAGGCAGCCCTTAGCATTAAAATATTGGAGGAGCCTGTCTATCTTTTTGGGGGGGGATCAAAGAATATAAATAAAAGTTCAGAGGAACATATACATTGATTTACTTTGGTGTTCTGCTGTTTATATGGGCAGGGAGAAGGCTCAGGAGGGAGACAGTTAACAGACCGAGGTTAAAAATTAAGAGGACAGACTTAACTTTCAGCACCACCACATTTAGACAGCCAGAAAAAGATGTGGTTTATGTTTAGTGAGCAGTTAGTGAAATGATATATGTTATGTATATGGTGTTAGTACAGACCACCGCGCCTCACCACTCAATTTTCAGCTAAGATGCCATAAAGCTGAGTTACTGGCCAGCTGCATCCAACTGGGCTGCTCTTTAAACATTATTACAGTAACCTAGACAAGAAGGTCAAAAAAGAAGGGGGATCTGCTAGCAAGAACCAATGTAAAATCTCACCACCAAAGTCTTGAGACAGTACCGAGCTGAACCCTGCCTTCCGTGTGTTCCCGGAACTCCCATCGGGGTACATTAGGAATGCAGAGCTGAGCTGCATCTCAGCCTTCCTTTCTTTAATATTAAATGCACTAAGTGGGGGACCTCTTAACGATGTCAGCCTTTGGGCCTGGATTCTGCCCCCATTGAAGTCAATGGTAGCTTTGCCATTGGCTCCAGTGGGCGCGAGATCAAGTCCTACATGATAACTCTTGCAAAGTTTAGGTGCCCCCTGAATTCCCCAGAGCAGAGCCCAGTGTGGATTCACCATGTATACCTTGTGTACCACGTGGAAACTGTGATACATGTCACTCCATGAGGTGAGTTCACATGAAACCATCAGCCAACCTATAGTCAGTCACACACAGCATGCAAATCATAAAGACAAATAGGAATTGAATGATTTTAATAATAACTACACTGAGGAGAGATGTACTTGTCTACTGTGTTTTTAGGAATATGGCACTGTCTAGTCTCAGTCTGGCAGCTTTCCCTCAATGTGGGCATTTGTTTAAAAATTCCCATCAAATTTTACTGCATTTGTATGATGTGCAATTAATGAGCCATAGAATTATAGAAATTAGAAATGGAAAAGATGCGTTACGTCTTTGGTCCATCCCCTGACAGTGCAGGTTTGTTCCCTGCAGTATATTTTTTGCATTTTCCAGTGCTCTGTACAGTCCAGATTTAAATGTTTCCTGAGATGCATCTTCCACAAATTCACTTGGAGGACTATACAAAACTCTAATCTCACTCCCTGGAAAATGTTCTTGATTTGCTGTGTACATTTTCCTGTCCTTCCTTTCCTTCCTACGTTCTCTTGTGCCAAGCCAAATAATTCCTCTCCCTCCTTGGTGCTTACACCGTTGACATATGTGTCATCATGTCCTCTCCTTAATGATTGCTTACATAAACTATACACATTTAGTTCTTTTATTCTGTACTCATAGCCCAGCCCCTTCCCTCCAGACCCTTAATCATTTTTGTTGTTCTCTCTGATCTTCCTCCAATTTGTCTACATCTTTCTGGTGAAGAGCTGCCCAGGACTAAAGGCAGTATTCCAGGTACAGTCTTGCCAGAACTGTATAGAGACAGACTGCTACCTCCCTGCTACACGCAGCTCAATCACTTCAGCTTCTTGGCTGCCATGTTGCATTGCAAACTTGTATCTAATCTGCTGCCCCAATACCTCTGCTATAATGACGCATTTAGCCATAGATCACAAAGCAATGTAGTGTGATCCGGTAGATCCAACAGATCATAACAAGGACTTTTTTTTTTTTTAAAGAAGAGATGACTAGCAAAAAGGTTAGCCAGTGAAATAGAGACAAGTTTAGAGCGTAATAGACAATGGAACTGGATAGTTCCGCACTACTGTGTGGACTCTGAAGACATTTTAAATCACTGAGAATATTGTCTTTCCATCTGCTAGTAGTGTAGATCAACATTTTGGTTGAAATCCTGGCCCCATTGAAATCAACCGGAGTTTTGCCATCCATTTCAGTGGGGGCAGGATTTAATCCTTTCTGATGAGTCCTTGCACAGCAACTGAAGTAGGGGCTCAACCAGAATTTTTCTAAGTAGAGGGCCCAGGGAGAGGACACCCTCTCTGCTAGGGCATGCATCCTGGGCAGAGAAGATGATCGGGCACAGCTCTGTGCATGGCTTGCAGAGGACAGTCCCAGCCTCAGACAGCTTTGCAGAGGAGCTGCATCCAGGGAAGGAAGAGCTGCAATGTGCTGAGCTTGGACCCCTGGTGGCAGGGCAGGGTTACAGCCTGGAGAGCACAGGTTGCAGCCCCACGGGCCCCCTGTGGCCCTGCTCTCCATGGAAAGCCCCAGCTTCCGGGCTGCAGCCTCAATCCCCACTTCTACCCTACCCAAGGTAGTGGCTCAGGGAAATGCCAGCCCATAGTACTAGACACCGTCAGTGGCACCCCCATTGATGGGGATGCAGGTGCCCCAGCCTGTTATCTCCTGTGTAGGCAGTGCATTCCCAGCCACAGGGCCACCCACGGTGCTGTCTTGGGCATGGACGGGAAGGGAGGCAGCATAGTTGGATCTTCATTGGGGGGCCTGGGCCCCCTGGGCTTCCCATCCCCATTGCACCCCAGAACTGAATCAAGGGTTCATCAAGGTCATTAGATTTTAGGATTCAAGAGTGGCCAGAGTTGAATCCAATCCTCTTTCCCCTGAAATCAATGGCAGTGTTGCCACTGATTTCAATGAGAACCTTTAGCTTCATGAAGAAAGAGAATGGTGGACAAGGGGAGTGAAAGAGACAGAGAGTGCCTGCAGGCTTGAATACACTCAGAAATGACAGTGAGGGGCCTGGTATAAAACCCTAAATAGAATGGAGTAGAGTGGATTCTATTTAAACGAATTCTAACCATTGTATTTCAAGGGATGTGATTCTTCTTCTGCCCTACAGCCTTTTAATGGGCCTCAAAATGAATATCCCATAAATATACTACATTGTGATGTCTAGCAGCATACATTTTTGTGTGTGAACAATCTATCCCAGCTGACATGGACCCGTCCTTTAGACCTCTACCTCCCCGTGTAAACATTTGTTTCTCTAGCTTTTGGCAAGAAGAATTGCTCTGAGATGGCTCCCACAAAGGGGCCACATCAAACATACCTTAGCAATGAAGTCTGAGTGAAAAATAACTTCCTAAACCCTTTTTTCCGGATAGATATTACAAATGAAAATATCCTTGGATGACTCTTCCTGCTTCTCCGAGCCTATATCATTCTGAAAATTTATTTTTAATGAATCTTTAAATATATAACCAACATAAAAGGAAAAGGACAATGCACTTGCTGTTCTAACATCAATAATAAATGCAAATTAGAAAATAAAACTGTAAGCTTCTCAGGGCAGGGTCCTGTCACTTTTCATTTGTAAGTGAAGTACCATGCACCTCAAAGGCATTGTATAAATTAAAAATACTAATATAGAACAGTAAACATAATAAACACACTGAATGTGTGGGTGTTCCAGATATGCAATCTAATGATGCCTATTTCGCATGCACGGATCCAATATACGATGTATATTTTAGAAAGGACTGACAGAACCAGTCAGGGTTGGTTTTGGACAATGCAATATCATAGAAGGTAGCAATGGAAAAGACCAAGTAGATCCAGTCTATTTTCCTGCCAATACAGGCTTGTTCCTGACAGTACATTTTTTAGTACAGAATCGATACCAGATCCATGTTTGAGTTTATCAATAAAATGAATTGCAATATGCTGAAAGTACATGTCTCTTATAAAGAAAAAATGGAATGAATTTTTTAGTTGGCCACCATCAGTCTCCTTAGAAAAGTCAAATGGTTTTACGGTGGGATAGTCCAGTTGGCATAATAATCCACTGACTGGTCTTCCATAGACATGCATTTAGCCATTAATATACTATCCTATACCCTCATGTACCAGTAATGGTACAATATTTTATAAAGTGAGCCACTTGAAAGTCACTGCTAGCAGAAGAAACTTAAAAGCCTGATGTTTTTCTGTTCTAGGCTGTCCCAGTCAAATATACCCAGCTGCACCTCAGCAAGAAGAACATCCTTCAAAATATATTATTTTCCTAACAGAATTCCAATACGTTGACTGTTTGTCCGATTCCCTCAGCTGTGGTAAAGCCCCTTACTCTTCCAGATGGCTCCCAACATGGAGGAGGTGTGTTGCTATTGTGTCATTTTTCTGGTATATAATAAAAACTATAAGAAGTTTGTACTGAGTCTACAATTTTGCTGATTTTAGAAGGCATTTCAGGGGTCCCCAAACTGTGCTATTGCATTGTAAGGATTCTGAGTAGCCTTGTTCTTAATTCCCATCCTACTCAGATTAGAGATGGGTCTGAATTAAAACCCCAAATTGGAACAACCTCAGTCTCTGGGAAAGGTTCAATCTGGATCTGGTTCTGAACCTCACAAGCCTGGTTTTCCTCTCACTTACACCAGT